>NW_027069816.1:8178-232163 GCF_002906115.3 Quercus suber
AATTTCTAAAGAATGCAATTATTCCACTATTACCTTTGTGCAGATTTTTTTTTTTTTTTTTTTTTCTTTTTTTTAAAATTTGGCTAGTTGGATTTTGCGTATACAGTTTTGGAGCTTGATATGTATACTTTGATGTAGCAAATGTTATGTAGTTGCCTATTGGGTTATGTATACTTTCAAGCTTGAGACATGACTAAATTGTATGATTTTTTTCAGCATTTGGTGTTATTATTTTCTTGCAGTAGAATATGTGTGTGGATATTGAGAATGAGCCAGACAATGTGGAGGAAGGTGTGGCCGAGAAAGGAAAGAATGCAATCGAGTCATCCACAACTGGGTCGGGAATTTCCAAGTCCCGCATAAGAGGGTGTGCACTTTCTGATGCTGATGATAGTGTGCTGACTGATCTGTTTGATCAGCTGAAGGAAATAGCTGTGGCTCTGAAAGAAATCAACCGGGGCCTGGTGGATTACATAGCTCTTTACAATGAGGTCATGGCTATAATGGCGGATGGGTATAGCGAAGACATGCTTGCAACTGCGTTTGACTATCTTTGTGAAAATGAGAAGGCAGCACGGGGATTTCTAGCCAAAAATGCTAGGCTGAGAAAGCTATGGTTGGATGGTTTTTTGTTCGCACAACTTTGACTTATCTGTTTCATGTTGATTGTGAAGGTAGTTTTAGGAATTAACTTTTGTTGTAGTACTAGTATTGACCTACCATTTGTATTAAATATGTAGTCTTTTGTATCATTAGGACGATACGATTGCCGAAATTATGTATTTGTATTGTTCAGATACCACGAGTAGGTATCATTTTTGTACACCATGGAGGTGTAATGCCAATGGTGAACGATTGATGTGGCTGTTTTTATATAAATATTATGGGTATATTTAAATGATTATTTTTTATGTTGAAGTGAATGATTATTTTTGTATTGTTACAGATATGTCTTAGCAATGCAGGTGTTTGAATTTGGATGATTATTTTTGATGTGAAGTAGATGATTAGTTTTATACTGTTACAGGTTTGTCTAGGTAATGCAGGTGTAGGAATTTGTAAGGCATTTCATATTTTCCATAAAATGATCCACAAACCAAACATGGGAATTGATTTTCCGTAAAAAAACGTCCTACATTTTTTGTAAAATGTTTGACCGAACCAAATATGAGAATTGATTTTCTGAAAAACAGAAAGCATTTTCTGTAAAATGTTTGAACAAACCAAACACCGAAATTTATGTTCCGTAAAACGAATTCCGAGACAGCCAAACAACCTGAAAGCATTTTCCTTTTCCGAAAAATAGCATTTTCGGAAAATATTTTACACGAACCAAACGGACCCTCAGTGACACGCTGACACTGTCGAGTCGTGTTTTTACTTTTTAGAAGAGATGAAAATGGTGACCGCCACGCCAGGGCAGCTAAAGTGACAGCATTCCCCCAAAATGAGGGGCAAATCGTCACTATCGACGTCGACTCCACTGCAAATGCTGAGCCCACCCGAACTAGAATCAGATACTGCCAAAAAGGAATTGCAGATTGTCTCCAAGTCACCCTTCATACTTCCCGATGATTGGTTCATTGAGTTTAAGACCCTCGCAATAACACTGCCTCCCCTGGCCATGTCGACAAGGTGCTCTCTCTCTCTTTCCCAATCACATTTATTTATTTATTTTTATTAATATAGGGTTTATTTAGCTTTGTGCTTGTTAAAATTGCTTGCCATTGTTAATGATGTATGCATGGTATGATTAATAGGCATATTGATTGAGTGTTAATTTCTTGGTTCATATTGTTAGATCATTTCTAACTTTTGCTGATTTTAATTGAACAATGAATGAAATTTTGTTATTGTATAGAAGCAATGCTGGTCAAAGCGTGCGCATATGGTCTCAATTAGAGCGCAAAGTGCAAGCGCGCGCCTAATTGAAGTAATAGCGAGCATTTTTCAAATATAAAATTTAATAACCTAACATATGGTAAAAATTTATATCAAAACTCAAAATTAGTATATTTTACCTGTTAGGTAAGTGCAATTGTATGATGTTTTCAAGTTCAAATTTTACTTAACTTATTTCAATTCTTAAAATATTTATACAGTTAATTGAAAACAATTAACAATGTAGAATAATATAATAGCACATAACCATGATAGTTATATCAAATGATGTATATTGTTCAATCAAGATACATCTAAAAATCGGAGACCAGAAGGCATAAGAGTAGTAAATTAGTCTTGTTTGTGTCTTTTGACATGTAATTTAAAAAATTGTTTATGAAATACACCACCTGAAGAATAGTAGAAATTACGGTTCATGTCATTTTTTATCAAAATCAAGCAATTAATTTTAATGATTTGTATCTTTTTTAGCAACAAAATAAGAAAGTGCACCTACGTGTGCTTTGTGCTTCTTCAAAAAATGTGCCTAAAGTATGCTTCATAAAATGAGCTTTTCTTGGACCAAGCAAAGCGCTCAAATTAACCTTGGGGCTTCGAGCTTCGAGCTTTAAGCAAGCCTAAGCGTGCTTTTAACAACATTGAATAGAAGTTTACCATATATTTGAGTATACCCAAAATTAGTCCACCATAGATACTGGAAAATACCTTTTTTATGTAAGACTTAAGAGCCCAATTGCTCGTAGATCTTTTTATTTTTAAAATTTTAATGAAAGCACAAGAGATATAAATACTGGTTGAAAATTGTTGTTGTGTGTGTTATTTGTATATCATCATCAACATCATCATTACAAAAGTACACTATATTTTTGTTCATTAGAAAGTGCTTGCATTCAACTTCTGCCAGAACCAGTACTTTTTAATTCATTGCCACATCTTTATGATTATTTTTTTTTTTTTTAAGTGGTACATCGTCTTTTTTTTTTTTTGATAGGAATCAAGAAACTTCATTAAAACTTATGACAAAAACAATACATCATGGTTAAGAGCCTGCGCTAAAAAGCTAGGATTCTCTTCTATCCATGCAATAAAATCAACAATACTTAGAGCATGTTTGGCTAACAGGTGAGCTGGTTTATTTCCTTGTCTACGAATATGGGAAAAATCAACGCAATCCCCACACATCATTTTCATACCCAAAACAACAGCTGCCACCGAAGCAGGAGGTGGTGTGTTTCCACAGAGAGCATTGTACAACACCAAAGAGTCCCCTTCAATGATGAAATCTTGAATTCCGACATCCTTAGCAAACTGAGTCCCTGCTTCAAACGCCTTTGCCTCAGCTTCCAAAGGTCCTAACGGTGCATTTATCTTCTTGCTCATCGCTGCCACTACCTGACCCTGGCAATCTCGGACAACTACTCCAACACCCGCTGTTCTTTGAGATTTAAATACAGCCCCATCAACATTTATTTTATATCTCGATGCTGGTGGAGGTGCCCATGCTACTGTTTGGGTACATCGTCTTGATTTCATTTAACATGTTAAATTATTGAGGTATTATAAAATCTAACAGTACTCATCATTAGCTCAACTGGTACTTCCTTCTTTCATAATTATGGGATGGAAGTGAAGTCGTAGGTTCAAGACCCTTTGGGTGCGTGGTAATTGTAACTTTTTTTTTCTTTTTATGATAAGTAATTGTAATTTATTAAAATTGGAAAAGTGTATGCAGGAAGAGATTTGAAAAATAGAAAGAAACAAAAGAAAGAAAGGAAAGCTAAAAGATTAGCGATACAAGTGCAAAGTGTCTAAAAACTCCATCAGAGAAAACGTTGAGATGGTGGAAGAGAGTGTCGCCCATTTGAAGAGAGTTAGCAAGCGTAACTTACCAATAATAAAAATCTAACATACTGCTGATATTCTAGTTGTTTCTTTCAAAACAACTTTTAAGACCCATATTGTTTGAATAAGGCATCCGCTGTGATGACAGTTCTTCTGCCATATATCATATGGTGTTATTTTCTAGCTGCCTGCAATGATATAGAACCTGCAGATATCATGACAACCTAAATCTGCATGCAATTTCTCTCTCTCTCTCTCTCTCTCTCTCTAAAATGAGATTTTTGCAACTCTGGTCATTGTTATTATCCCCTCCCCTGGCCCATCCCGTCCCTTGGGGATAGGAATGTGTCTCTTAATTTTGAAAGTTGAATATTAGGGCTGTTTGATTGCGCAGTATTATCTTGCGCAGTATTTTCTTTGGAAGTTCTTTAACTAAAATTGATAATGTGTCTGATATTGCGCAGTATTATCATGAGCCTGGGACTGGACGGATGTCTCGTTCTCTGATAGCTGTTAAGAGAATCAATATACACCTACACCTGAGACAGTGATAGCAGGAAATGAAAATACTGTTGAGTTCTAAAAGTTACTTTTCTTAGCAGATATGGATAAACAAGAATTCTGTTAATAAAAGGACCTGAAATTTGGTTGATTTGTTGCTTTGAGGATATTGTGGGTTTTTATTTTTTGAACTTTTGGTTGAAACTTGCTCACTCCAGATTAAAAAATATCACTATTGTAAATGCAGGAAATGTACAAGCTCATCTTTCTATCCAGGGAAAAAAAAACTATATTTGATCATTAGTTTAGCATATAAAGTACATGATGATGGGGCTTTACTTCTTTTGTTTCTGGTAACATGCTCTTAAGTATATTACAAGCCAAGGGAATTGTTGGTGAAAAAAGATTGTTTTTTGATAATTATATGACTTATACACCATACAAGACTGAAAATTTGAATTCATGCTTCACCCCTTTCTTAGGGAGGGACAGGGGATGCCTCCTACTTTTTCTTAAATCTGTAACCAGCTCTTGTGCTATACTAATTACTAAATTTTACTTGAGCTATTTAGTGTAGTGGTGTAGGCAGGGAATTTGTTTGAGAGGGCAGGATGGCTTGAGGGGTCTATCATGATCATAAACAATAATAAACCTGTGACTCACTATAGAATTGAGTTTCATTCAATACATCTAATATGTTGATATGTAACTTGATTTGATGTTTCTAAGCACGGGACCCATTTTTCCAAAGCCCTTGCTTTGAAAGATGGTCCCTAGATTAGGCCTTAGGGTTTTACCCATTTTAATATGATTACAAAGTAAGTCCGTTCATGTTATGCTTTTGAATTTCTACTATTAAGCTTAATGGCTAGAACTGGGGAGCATAATTGAAGGGCATGAACTCTAAAACAGATTAAAATTGTTCGAACATTAACCAACTGGGTCCCTTTCAATCCCTAGGCACCCATAGCAGTTAGGGTGTGGGAGACTAGCAAGTTCAAACATTCTTTAAGTCAGATAGATTATTATTATTTGGGGGTAATGCTGAAGCTGCTGCAGATGCAAATTGTGGTCCGCACCATCAAGAGCACCTCACACTCTAAGCAGCCTGATGATTGGGTCATTGAAGAAAAGCCCCGTAGCAATGCCAACTATGCTGGTATTATTGACAAGGTACTTTTATGTATGTATTCATGTACTCTTATAGATATATAAGGTAAATGATATGCTTTATATATGTGTTGTAACTTTGTTACTACAGAATTCTGGATATGGGTTAATTTTTGGTCACTTCACTTTTCACTGATCTTATATGACCATTTGAGGGGAATTTAGTATTGGCATTGAAAAAACTTTTGTTTGCTTAAAGTGTCTAGTGATGAAAAAAAATTTCTGGGAACATCTCAAATTATGCAAATGAATGTGAACAATTTGGATCTATATTTGTGTCTGAATTGACTTCCATTGGACCCCAGGGAAAAAATTTGAAGTCAAAAACTGCTGTTTTGCTTACCATTGTTTCCTGTTTCCTTTAAAAAAAAAAAAATGAATGGAAGACAAGGTTTAAATACCTCTTTATTTATCCTGGGTTGTAATCTCTAGTGTCAAGTACAATGATATTGGGCTAAAGATAAGAAAGTGATGCCATTTCCGAAATTTTAAAGGTTTCCCTCAACAAAGGAATTGTCATCCCTATATCATAAAAGAGCAAGACTTAGGTACAATATTTAGATGTTATTCCTTAAGTTCCTCTTTTAAGATTTTGCATGTAAGTTTTTTCTCATGTGATGGAAATGTATTTTTTAGTTATGTAGTCTTATGACTCAATTTTAAGTGAGGAACTTAAGGAACAACACCTAAGGTATTGCACTTAAGTTTTGTCCATAATAAAATATTCTTGCTAATGATGAGTTTCTAATAAATCCTGTTCTGGGCCTTTCAATAGTTGAGGGTGGATACCATGGTTGCCTTCTTATGCTAACATGCATTGTTTATCCAATTATTTTATATTGAACAGTTATTACATGTATTCCTCCAAAATCTATGGCATATTGTACTTTTGGATGATCCATTGTCCTGAAAGGAAACTATATAAGTTTGGTTCCAGCGTACCTTCCTCTTCTTGCTTGCACTCACAGGCTTCACAGCTACTTTGTCCATAATACCTTTCATTAATAGCATACTTTTTCAATCATGAAATGGAAAATGTTATCTTTTTATGCAGTATTATATTGAGCCAGGGACTGGGCAGCAGTTTCGTTCTTTAGTAACAGTTGAGAGGTACCTAACACAAGCATACAGCAACACCCAAGGCATTGAAACCAGGCGATCAGGTTAGTGTGGGTTTAGTTATTGTTACTGCTTAAACAATAATTTATTTTCACTTCTGCAATTCATAACTGTGTCTATCTGTGCTTCTTTTCCAGACTTCACACTATTGCGGTTTACGGGAAAAAAATATTTCCAGTGATATATATTCTCTGGATGTTCTTTAGCAAGGACCTAGAAGATGAAGAAGATACAGTTACACTCAAGGCGTTGAAACAGAGCAATAGTTCAACAGTGAGTTGAAAGATTAATTATGGTAAAACAAAAATTCTGTTGCCGTAGTATTATTTTATTCTGTAAAAAAAATTGTGCCTTTTGCAGCCTTAAAAAAAACTGCTTCTCGGAAGAAAAATAATTCTAGCAATGGGGTTAGTCTTCTGTTCTGCCAGCCCACCTGAAAAGATAAATTGGGTTCTGTCTGGTCCCGGGGGCTTATATGGAGTGCTTTCATGGATGAGTCTATTGTTCCTGAATCTGAAAAGCAAAAATGGTCTGAGATATTCATCACACCCTTCAAGACAGGAATTTTTAATGCATAGTTTTGAGGTATTATGTTTTAACAGAGCTGAGTTCTCATAATGGTATAATTTATCTTTTGCTATCTTTGCCTATTGTGGCATACTCCTTCATCACAACCCTTCAAGACAGGAATTTTTAATGCATAGTTTTGAGGTATTACTGTTTTAACAGAGCTGAGTTCTCATAATGGTATAATTTATCTTTTGCTATCTTTGCCTACTGTGGCATACTCTTTTACACATTCATGCGTATTGTTAATTCTTGGGAATTCGTGAAAGTTCAATAATTTATTAACAAAATTCCTGGGAATACAATTTTTATAAACATCCTCATCCATATGAAAAGTGAGAAATCTAACTCTCAAAAGGTTAGATTTTTGCATGTCTTGCCTTCATGACAATTACTAATATGACACTTAAACTGTATATTTCATTCAAAGAGAAACCACAAGTTAAATCTTTCTTCCTCTTCTTCTTCATTTTTTTTTTTTTTTTTTTTTTGGGGGGAGGGGGGGTGGGGGGGGGTGGGGTGGGGTGGGGGAGATGTAGAATGATCATATTTCAACCAAAAACATGTTTATCAATGTTCAAGGGCATTTTTTCATAACGATGAGTCTAGTAAATTACATTACATGGTTTAATTTTTTAATTTGTAGCCACTAAATGATTAAACATAAATACAATATTGTCTTGTCTTATATTTAATTTTGGTTTACCTCCCATGGATGGGTCCAAAGGCCCTGCCTTTATGAGATTTGATGTCATCAGGAAAAAAATGTCTTATATATAGTATAAATTTTAATTATAAGCATATCTTTTTATAAATAGTATAGATAAATCGCATAAAAGTCCAGTTCAATAAAGGGATTTTTTTTGAGGAATAGTGTGACATTATTGACCCTATTCCTAAAACATTTGTAAGATAAATTATTAGATACTGGATGAGGGTATTGTTGACCAGAAAAAAATTCAGTTTAAAGAGGAGAATCCTTTTATAGATAGTATAAATAAATATAATTTGTATTAAAAAAATTAACATGATAACATATTTTGAAAAATATAATTGTTGGGTTGTATAATCTTTATTCTTAACAGGCATGTTAAATTTCGTACCAATAAAATTTTATTTACTATTTGATCCATTAAATTATTTTTTATGCATAATTTTAGACTATAAATACTTGAAATTTAAACATTTGATTGATGATATAGTTATTGATCTTTAACATTTTGAAAGTTTTGTAAGCATAGAGGATAATAAGAAAATGTTATTCACATGTAGATTTGTCAAAATTCACATCTAGTAAAAAAGAAAAAAAATATATATATATATATATATTGAGTGAAATTGTAGTCATTGTTTATAACAAAGTTTGTATATATACAAACTTTGTCCTATAAGAATCCTTTTTTTTTTTTCTTTTTTCTTTCAATACTCTTAACGGTATTTACTCAATTGCCAATAAACAACACCATTTTTTTTTTTGGTAAGTTAAAAAAAAAAAGTGACTATTAAGCCAATTTTCCTTTAGGTAAATTAGAGCATTCACATTAGTTCGTGCAAAAATTTATGTATATTTTAGTATAAGAACTTACTTTTTTTTTTTTTTTTACACAACCACTTTTCAAAAACACCCTATTAGATTATTTATTCTAAATTATATTTATTAAAAATAATAATTCTTCATTATTTTTTTTATTATTATCTTCATAAAATGTGTGTGTGTGTGAGAGAGGAGAGAGAGAGGAATTTGATAAGACAAAATGTGAGAGATTTTTTTTTTTTTAAATGATATACAAAGCTACATTAACTGCGTATATATACACGGTTACTGTAGCAATTATGTAAATTTACACTTCTTTAGCTTGATTGATGTGGATGATTTTAGAACTTGAATGTGTAAATTTGACATATTTTTCTATTATACAATTATCAAAGCAGATGCTCTTAGACACGATGAATTTGGGTTTCATAATGGAACGTAAAGAATGGTATTAAATTATTGTAACAATATATGCACCCATAAATGGTTGTTGAGTTACATGAATAAAAAAAACTTTAGATACATTATACCAAAGTTTTTTTTAAAAAAAATTATAGTAAATTTGAAGTTTTATAAAATGACACTCCCACCAAATATTTCAATAATTTATACTTATTTATATATTATATAAATATAACAAATAATTTCATGTTGTCTCGCAACTTCTTTAACATAGTATTCCTTTTTGGAAAAAAAAAAAAATCTTAACTAAATTATGAATAAAATGACACCTCCCTCTTGAGCTTGAAGTTTGTGGACAAATGGCACTTCTCTTGTAAATGACTAATGTAGAGTCACAATTTGTAGCACAAGCCCAAGAGATATGGGATGTAAGCCCAACAAGCCCAATACAATGAATTTGTAGAGAGTGGATTAAAGAGTTAGGCTAGTTGTGAATTAAACAACGGTTCATAAAGATTCAAAATAAGAATAAGTACAAAAACACACTTAGAACTTGATTAAATTGGTGTCCGAAGAGATCAACTATGAACTGAACTACTATTTCAGAAAATTAATACAATTCTTCGTGCTACAGTCAATCTCCTTCTCTTTTTCCTCCCCCTCAGACATACCCACATCCTCAAATATAGGGCCCAAGGCCCAATATACGAACTTGGGCTTTTATCCCCACAATAGCTCCTCAAAATTTTAATTTTTCCCTCACATCCGAAGAGAAAAAAATGAGATTTTGATCTGCCACAGAAATAAAGGCTAAAAATGTAAAGATACTTGAGTTTACACGTGTGGGAGCATAGATTTAGACGCTTCATCATTGTTGCTGACGTTTCGGTATTTACGAAGCGTCATGAATTCCTCCAGGCGGCACTATGTCTTTGGCATCCAACGGTGAACCATTGATTCAACGAATGACATTTTTCCTTAGGGTTTGGGCGGGATAACTCCCACTCATTTTTTGACCCCTATATAAAACCTCAAAGGAGATCACTTCTTCTTTACTTCACAATTTCTCAGACTCTCCAACGAACTCAAGTATTCAAACTTACAAGGATTATTAAATCACCATTCTTATTTCTTTGACAATCTTTGAAAATTCTTTTGAAGATTTAAAGGATCATTTTCCAACTCAGTTCGCATAAGTTCTAACTTCTTTGAACCCTGCTTTGTCTCCTCGGCTAGCTTCCTCGGCCTTTACGTTCTTATTTCCCAGTTGCCATTTTTAGTGCTTTCCCTTTTTCGTTTATCCAAAATGGGTAAATTTAAGTATCTAGTTAATAGTCATGCCTTGATAGAGACATTTAAGGAAATGTATGACATATCGCAGGAAGTAAACCTGAGGTATTGTCCTCCGGAAGGAATAAACACTGACCGAGAAGTGGGAGATGTCATAATCCCTACGATAGCCTTTATAAAGGAGGGAATGACTCTCCCCATGGGTCGCATTACCAGAGATTACCTTCGTAACCATAGATTTTGTCCCCACCAGTGCGCACCTAACTCTTTGGGATCTTAGGAACAGTTGATGCTTTGAACCAACATTTGGGCTTGGGGCTCAACTGGCTAGACGTAGTCCATATATACGAATGCCACAAACAAAAAGGGGTGGGATTTTACTTTAAATCCCGATCCGACATCGTCAAACTCATTTCTTGTCTTCCCAAGTCTAACAAGGGGATGAAAGACGACTTCCTGATCTTTTCGAGAGCATGGCATGATGGTCTTCATTGCCCAACCCAACCAAGAAAGCTAGGTGGGATATCTTAGATTTAGGTTCCTTAATAATAAATCTACGGTTTTCATCAGTAGTGTTGTTTTTTCTTCTTTTCCTATTAATGGATTACTTTAAGTTTCTGAATATGCTTAGCTCTATTGTGGTGTTAACAGATAGAAGGCACGTTGCTCCTCGACTCAGCCTAACCAATGTTGCAGCGCTTAACTATCTATTAAGATTAGAGATCTTTATGAGTGAAGACGGGCAACTTCGGGCCATCCACCTTATTCTGGACATCAAGCCTCTTTCGGACGCGTTCCAACCGGTCGGCAACGTTATAAGGCAGGGAGACCATCAGATAAACCGGATAGATGTATCTCAACCCAATTTTTTATCTCCGTTTGATCTTCCCACTTACTACATCTTGTCTTGTAGGGTGTACTGCTGCTCGTCCTTCCAGTTCAATAGATTCCCCTTGAAGTAGCTGCAGCAGGAGAAAGAGTTGCTTCCTCAACCTCTTCACTAGAGGAACAAATTGATAGGTTCTGTTTCGAAGGAGAGGCATCCAAGGAGGTTTAGGTGATTCCCCTCTCGGACGCCGAGGAAGAGACTGATAGGCATTCTAGCATCCACGCTCCTGTTTTAATAACTGCCCTTCCAAACGACTCTTTGGAAGAAGAAGAAGAAATGGCATTGAATACTAGGAGCAAGAGCCTAAAGGATCTTATGAAGGCAAGGAATAAAGCAATTGTGCCCAAAGAAACCAATAAGTCCCAGCCCGCTGTTAATCTTCCCCTACCCCCTCCTCAGTTACCTTCTGACATCGGCCTAAAGCCAGACCTTGAGCTAAAGAAGAAAAGGCCTAATGTAGCTCTTGAGGAGGGTGAGGTGGAACCCCCAAAAGGGAATAAACAACAGAAAGTGGTTAAGGACCAATGGAACAAAAGGGCTTCTTCCGTTGAAAGTCGAGAGGATCCTCTCACCGCTGATGTGCGCCGAAGACTGCGCATCTGGTCCCCTAGGCTGGAGTTGGATGGTGCTCCCCTTCCTTAGGACACCACAGTTAGGAACTATCAAGAGGGGCGGGCAGGTTTCATTACTGAGGCTCTGGAGCAACCATTTCTCCTGCCAAAGGATATGGATGCTTACAGGCGCTTCAGTCAATATGAACTCTTCCTATCCCTTAAGAGAGACTTGGCCGTGGTAAGTAATTTGATCCGTTTCTCCAATTAAACTGTTGGTCATTTTTATTCGTCCCTTTTCTTTATTTTATATTAAAGTTTTCTCGTTCTGTTATGCAGATTGTCCAAAAAATTTATGTGGCTGAGGAATGGAATAAAAACGCCCGCAATGAAGCCTAGGTGGAGGCCCATTCCTGGTCTGAGGTTGAGAAAAAACTAGGTAATCTTAAGGAGGATTACGCTAAGTTATCCGAGCAGCTAAAAGAGATGACTAGGGTCAGGGACAGTCTTGATGCAGGCCTTAAGAATACTGAAAAGCAAGCCGAAGATCAACGCCGTTAGTTGCATATGACTGAAATTAATCTGGAAACAGAGAAGCAAATGGTGAAGGATCTTCAAGCCGAGCTTCAAAAAGCCAAGAAAACTGCCCAATTGGCCAAGGAGGCAGCCGAGGCTGAAAAGCAGGCAGCATACAAGCTTGGGGTGGAGGAAACTCAAGTCAGACTTGCAGAAGAGCTCTCTGCAGTCTGCAGAGAGTACTGTGATGTAACCTGGGGTAAAGCCCTTGATGCTACTGGGGTCCCTATAGATTCTGACTTGAGGCGACCTGGGAACGTCTACTACGATCCTGAAATTTGCGAACTCCCAGGTCCTGACCCCTCTCCCTCTAAACAACCTCCAAAGGCATCGCAACAGCCCTTGGTCGGCCAAGTCCCTTCTGCCCTTCCTGAAGCCCCTAAGGAGTCTGATCAAGTTGATGGTCAAGGTAGGCAAGCTGAGAATCCTCATGATAAGGGTAAGGACTTGGGTAAGAAGAAAACTTCTTCTGAACCCAAGGACCAAGCCCTAGATACTGCTGCCAACCAGTCCAGCCAGAATATTGACCCCGCAGTACACACAAAGAAGGCTTAGATACTAGGATTTTTTTTTTTTTTTAATACATTCTAAGGAACTAAAAAATACTATCTTTTTTATCAATGAAAGTGTGCTTCTTTTATTTTCTACATTTTCGTTGCACATGATGTGCATGAAATATATACAATAAAGTACTCACATATCAACATATTTAACTTTACTTTTATGTTATTTTGTGACTGATTATGTAATATCTTTGTGTTGCAAGTAACAAGGGCTTTACATGCAAAGTGGGGCTAGGCCAATTGAATCAAGCCAACTTACATCCAGCCAAGCATGAATTCAAGAGAAGATCAATCCAATTAAATTTAAGTCCAATTGGAGTAAGGAATCAAAGGAAATTTGCATCAAATCCAAGTCCAATTTGGATTAGGATTCCAGCCTACACATCAGTTAGTATTTTCAGCATAACTTTCGGCTTTAATGTTCAATCAAGATGATTCAAGTTGGACTAGAAATTTAACTTAAAGGGCTACAACTTTGTAGTTTACCAAAAGCCTGAATTCTGACATTAAATGGGCCAAAATCGTCGGTTAAGTGAAGCCTAAAAATCTGGGATTCTCTCCAAACAGGAATTCAACTTGTAATAGGATTCCTTTACCTATTTAAAGGCTCTTTAGGGAAAATTCAGGGAGGCTGAGGCTAGTGGTAGGGCTGAGATGCAAAACAAAAAATTGGAGCAAGAGGCAGTGCTGCATGTGGCTTCTCTGTAGCTTTTTCTCCATGATAGCATTGTGATTATTTCTTTCTCTATTTTATTTGTCTAGTTTAATGTTTAGTATTTTATTCTTTTTTTTTTTTCAATTATTATGAGTAGCTAAATTTATAATTAGGGTTGAGGATGAAACCTTGTTAAGGATTATCAATAATATTTATGTGATTTGATTTTTCCCACAATAGTTGTTCTTTAATGATTAAAATTGTTCTTGCTTCATATCAATTGACTAAGATGGGATTCTAGATATGAGTTCAATCATGTTTTTCTCATGATTTAGGATTTGTCTTAATTAATTGAATGCTTGGTTTATTAATTCTTGATTATAAAATTGGATATTGTTTGTGATTTGTCTGTCAATAAATACAAGTTATGATTTGTTTTTTAGAATTGGATATATCTTGTGATTTGTTTGGCTACGGATACAATTGATGATTTGGTTTTATACTTAAGAAGCGAAGAAGAACATGCTTTTGATTTTTAAAATAAGGATTTTAATGAGNTGGGAAATTTGGATCTAAAGGAAAGCAAAAACATTTTGGTCAAGGGGAAGAATCACATGTCTCAAAAGCTACTAGTGCAGGTTAACAAGTTTGGCATTTGATGGTGCCACAGAATTTTCAGCGGAAGTCTTCTCTTAGTTGCTAAGCTATCATATATGTAAGTTAGGCTACCTATTGAAAAAAATATGTTTGAAAATTAGGCTAGATATTGAAAGTTCTTACTAAATGTTGATTGTTACAAAATGCTATGTTCAACTACTGAACTACCTGAGATGTTTCTTAAAACATTAGGATACATTATAATTTCATAACACAATTTTTATCCAACATTCATATTGGTTTTTATTCCCTTTTAATTTTTGCAAAGACATAGGAACACAATAATTGAAGCATAACTCCTCAAACCATCGATAATAAATGGACGCTAACTACATGGTTGTTATTGTGTACTCCAAAAGTATATTCTCTCCCTCTCACAAAAGGGTGAGTCCCATCTACCATGGGGCCCACCCTTATGTGAGAGGAAGGAAATATATTTCTAAAGTACATAATAATTTTCTCTAACTACATATGCCATTAGTAGCAATCAAGCTTCATTTATCACCGATGGCAGTGTTGTAACTTGTGATACACTATATGTGTCATGTGCTAATCGATTAGTCCTTTATGTTTCCATGTTAGTTACACAAAGTCAATGCATTATTGTGAGTTAATTTTTCGTTTATTTTATTTTATATTTTAAAACGAATGTATCCAAATCTCTTTAAGTATTGAACGTTCCTTCATATATGTATAGGCCCTCTATCCTACACATACTATGTTATTATAAGGAGGAATAGCTTCAAGGTGGCTCTAAGATGCTAAGAAGCTAGAGGTTTTAAATCTAGGATTTTATGGATATCTTGAGATCTTAGGAATCACAAAACAAACCCCTTGAGCTTAAGCCAATACCATTAGACAAAGCAATTATTGGGTTAAAGATCAAAGGAGTCAATTTTATATCGGAGCCTATTTTGATTAGGCATAGGAAACGATAAATTTCAATACTGATTCATACTGGTGTACCATTTCAAGATTACAATTATTGATATATTTCTATATATGTGTGTGTATGTTTGTATGTGTGTGTTTATTTATGAAATCCACATATTTAATAAGCTAAATATTTGCGTAAGAACATTAACCCAATGTATTAGGTTAAAATTTAAATAACATGTTTTTAACTTTTTTTAATTTTAATTTTTTTTTTTTTTATTGTATGACTAAAACACCAGAAATCTCTAGTATAGCTAGTACAGGCTGGTACAGTCCAGTATTTTATTTAATACATTTTAAAAGAATATTGGTACCATTTTAACGACTAGTACGGTATTGATTTCCTTGTTGACGATATATCTGTATTTGTGTATTTATTTATTTATTTATAGATAATATGCTTTGGCTGAAACAGTGAAACTATAGAGAGGACTGGTCTTTTTGATATCTTTTTCTTCTTTTTTTTCTTTTTTTGAGAAAGTTTCAACCTATAGTGTTCACTCTTGATGATATTTTTTATCATCAGACCAAGACACCAATCAATTTTTGGTGCAGGTAGTAATTGAATCTCAGATCTCTTATTCTACCATCAGAGACTTTACCGGTTGAACTAATTGGAACCCACTGGTCTTTTTGATATCTGCTGATTCAGTGGTTCGCTATCTACAAGTGATATAGTACATATACAGTTTAATCCTATCATAGTAATGAAACCTTGGTTTGTGGTTTACAAAATTTTCCAGTAGAAGAGGGACAACTATTTTTGAGCTTATCAGGTGGGTACAATACGTTTAATCCTTTCAACTTCGATGGTTTTACCTTTCCAAAACTAAGTTCGTCCGCATGTCTCACTATTGTACTTACAATGATGTATTTAGTCATCGAGGCATAATCCACTTTTAATGTTTTCATTCTCATTTTCTATCTTAATTTTCTGAAAATATCTTTTCCTTCTTGTGTTTCACCCAACAAAGGCGTACAATACAGTTGAATAATGACATCTGTTAGGTTTTATGAATGATTTATAACTGATATTTTAAAATTCTGCAATAAAAGACTGGTGCCAAAATAGCTCTTCATTGCAATGAGTGTTCAAACTATTCAATATGTGCTTGGTAGAATTCATGTCTATTGGCCTACAATGTTCATCTTAGCAAAAAAAATATAATTCATTCTTGAATCTTGAATGTTGATTAATCCCTTCTCCCAAAAAAAAAATTTGAATGTTGATTAACCAAAAGGAAGATTATTGGTATTTACTATTTAGAATATGGAATTGCACTAGGCTGTTGCAACTTTAAACGGAAAAAGTTTATATGGTTTAATTTTATGATAGTGTATGATATGCAATATGAGTTTCCACACCGATGAGGAATATATATGTCTTAATATTAGAAAATATATATGTAGTACCAATTAACTCAATTAGCAAAGTCGAGCAATTATCATCAAGTAGATTTTATAGATAGAAAATCTATCATTTGTATCTATAGAAGAAAAGATGTTAGAAAATATATTGTCTACTGTGAAGCAATGAGGGCTTGATGTCAGGGATTACGATTCAGCGACCAAGGCTATAGCACATCCCTTTGATTCCAAATCTTCATCAAATTAATATATCTCATAATGCCAAGGATAACAAGATCGCAGCTTAGATACTTGTATTGTGTGGGTTAAATTATATTTTTTCTTGATTGAAATGTAGTTTTATTTATAACATGATAGGAAATAAAAATACAGAACTAGCATTCCTCCTACTTATCGTCGGAGTAGGGTTATTGAGCAGAAAACAAGGAAAAATAAAATAAGGCAAATTAAAGGAATTTCAACAGTTGCAACAACAACCTAGGAAAGATACGAACCCAAATGAAGTCATCATGTGAGTCGATCGAGAAGCCACGACTGCATGTCTCATGCATATGAGCCATCACGATTATTTTTCTTACCCGGTTCATTTCCCTCCTGTTGGCTTTCTTGGATGATGGTGATGCTTCGTTGTCAGGAGACTGGGAGGAGGGTCTGCTAAATTTTTTTGACTTAGGAGATCAGATTTAGCAACCTCTTTTTTCTTTTCCTCTTTCTTTTTCTTTTTCAAATTTTTCTCACTTAGGAGATCAGATATAGCAACCTTTTTTTTCTTTTCCTCTTCCTTTTTTTCTTTCAAATTTTTCCGACTTAGGAGATGAGATTTGGCAACCTCTTCCGCTTTATTCTCATAATTTGTGGGAGTTACATCTTTTTTACTAAAGAGCGCTCCAGCCATATTTGCCACTTTCTTGCCTTTTTTGTTTTTCGCTTGAAGATAGAAATGATCACGTTGAACTCCCTTTTATAAAGATTTAAAACACCTTCACTGAAGAACTGCTTACCTGCTAACTACCTCATTATATTATTTCTTTAAAGATCAATAACAATTTACAGACTACGCCAACCATCGAACTATACCCGTGAAACATGGGAATTTTTAACTCCACCACGTACTAACAAATGCCAACTCTCCCATTTTCTGCTTTAAGCATTACTTATGTGAAACAGAAACTTAAATTCAAATTTTCAGTATTTCTCCCCTAAATTATCTAACAGCATTACTTATGTGACAAATGTTTATCAAGATTCAAGAGTATTTTGATCACTAAAAAATCAATCACGATGGCTAAATTAAAAGTATACTTTGTGACTAAGAGTTAAAAACTTTCGTATCGCATTCCTCATCTATGAAAATAAGGTTTTTCATTAGTTTATATTACAGTTATATTTTCATTTCTTTGAACACTTCCAATCCATAATGCATCCAAAATCTGATGTTAACGTGCAACCACCATCACATCGTAGAAAATGAAAATCAAGGTCAACGATCTTAATTTTGTTTTAGTTTAAAACAAACATAATTAAATTATAATTTTATGCAAAGCTTTCAGTGCATCGGACGTATTTGTCACTAGTTTGATAAATATTTGGAACCAGGGGCATGACCTAGCCTTGTATCCTAAATAATAATAATCCTCGCCATCAAGCCCTTAATGCGTCACTCTGATATATTAGTTTTGGATTCAGGCTAATAATCGAGGTAGAAAGGAGAGGAGAACATTATTTTTTTTTTTTTTTTTTTTTTTGGATAGGGAACTGTATTCATTGTATAACATGTCGATAACCAACAACCAGATCAGCTCAAAAACAGCAGTCCCTCTTCTAGAGGCAAATTTTTGTAAACAATTGTATTAGCTTGAAAGGATTATTTTGTATTGTAGCACCAGATAAGCTCCAAAATAGCAGTCCCACTTCTATAGTTTCAGGCTAAGCATAACCTTATCTAAATACTATAAACAAATAAAGGCAGTTCGAAAGCAATAATATCTAATACAATAAACTTGCAATAGCTTGCCAAAAAATGCGTATAACGCTTTGACCTGGTGAAACTAACTTGGAAACTTAAAAGGACTAATCAATCGGAACATGAAATATACACAGACTTTAGGTGATACAACATATATAAAGCTTGATCGCTACTAATGGTTATACTAGCTCTTCTAAACCTTTAGTTCATTGAATACTATGTTTGCCTTCACTTTGCATTCTCACTTCTCTTGGCTCTCTATCTTCCTATCTTTTCTTTCTAATTATCTCAGCATCTCTGATTCTAAAAATAAAAAGTGTTTGTGAGTTTTCAGTGTCTCTTTTTATTAAAAGTTTATATTATACGTGTGTAACTGTGTGTCTGATACTCACTCTAAATTTTTTTTTCAAGGCTCCCCCTTTCTTAATCGATCATTTAAGAAAATAATTCAATTAGAAATTTTATTAAATACACCATGGTTGGGACTTATATTATAGGCCATGATTGGAAATTTTATAATCCAATTGGGGGAATAAAAAAAAATACAATAGGTAATAAAAAAAATAAGAAAAGTCCTCCAATCTCAATCTATGTTCACTCCATACAAATAATTAGGTCTAATTAATGGCATGCCACGTCAAACCCACGTGGAAGGCTGTCATATTATCGACATCTTCGATTCTAAGAATAAAAAGTATTTATGAGTTTTGAGTGTCTCTCTTTATTATAAATTTATATTATACGTGTGTGAGTGTGTGTCTAATACTTACTTTAATTTTATTTTATTTTATTTATTTATTCATTTATTTTTAACGCTGCCCTTTCCTAACCGATCATTTAAGAAAATAATTCAATTAGGAATTTTATTATATACACCATGGTTGGGAATTATTTTATGCTGTGATTGGAAATTTTATAATCCAATTGGGGGAATAAAAAAAATCCAATTGTGAACAAAAAAAAGAAGAAAGTCCTCCGATCTCCATCTATGTTCACTTCACACAAATAATTAGGTCAAGTTAATTGCGTGCCAAGTCAAACCCGTGTGAAAGGTCTTCATATTCAACTAATTGGTATCTTGGTCTGTTAATAAAGAATTATCATTTGGAACGAACACTATATGTAGAAATTCTCTTTCAAAAAAAAAAAAAAAGATTACGTTAAACTAATCATGAAGGCGTCATTGTGATGACGTCAATAACTATCTAAAACAATTAGTATTTGTTAATGCAGAATAGAGTACTACAAACCAAACTTAATTGTAATTAAAAACAAACACTTGAAGGCACGATGCATTCTGACTTTCTTATTTCAAAATTGGTTGCTTATTCTTTTTTCTTTTTTCCTTTTTTAGTTTATTTTATTTATTTAGTTTATGAGAGACGGTTGGTGAAATTTTTCAGCCCAATTTGATATTTATCCAACCCTACCCTTCACATATGTAGACGCACAAGCATATGGATCAAGTTGGTTTGACAAGTTGGTCTTAAATATTTCATGCCTTTTAAAAAAATGGTTTTCACCAACTTTTAAATAATTATTTTTAGTAAAATTATTGTACTCCATATAAAATACCTAATTATATTCCTTATTTATTAAAACTAATTATAAAAATACTAACAAAAATCTTATTGAAAATTTAAAATAAATGTAATAAAATAAGCTTATGTATACGTCGATCAAGTGATATTATTTCATGCCTTCTACCCTTCATTATTTTTTTTTAAAAGATTATATATATCGAAATTTATAATTATTGCCCCCTAAATTGTGGGGGGAAAAATTTACTTCAATTATGTATAAGTGATATTATGTTATGTCAAGTTATATAAATGACTATAATGATTTTATATTATATATATATATATATATATTTTTTTTTCTTTTTCTTTTTGGTGGTATGCTCTTGTGATAGAATTCATTCCCTTTCTCTTATGTGTGTATGTTTGTTTCCATTAAAAAAAAAAAGCATATTCAACAAATAGATTCTAGAAATAAATAATTATATATTTTTAATAAAACCTTTTTATTTATTAGTATCTCATTCAACAAAAAGAATACTTTTTACTCATTTATTTTGCATTTGAGACCTGGAGATGTGAACACTATATTATTATTATTTTATTTTTAAGAGAAAGCACAATTATAGACTTTGTGACTAAGAGTTAAAAACTTATGTATCGCATTCGTCATCAATGAAAAAAAGGTTTTCATTAGTTTATATTACAGTTATATTTTCATTTCTTTGAACACAACAATCCATATGCATCCAAAATTTGATGTTAACGTACGACCATCATCACATCGTAGAAAATGAAAATCAAGGTCAACGATCTTAATTTTGTTTTAGTTAAAACAAACATAATTAAATTATAATTTTATGCAAAGCTTTCAGTGCATTGGACATATTTGTCACTAGTTTGATAAATATTTGGAACCAGGGGCATGACCTAGCCTTTTATCCTAAATAATAATAATCCTCGCCATCAAGCCCTCAATGCGTCACTCTGATATATTAGTTTTAGATTCAGGCTAATCACCGAGGTGGAAAGAACAGGAGACCATTATTATTATTATTATTATTTTGATAGGGAACTGTATTCATTGTATAACATGTCGATAACCAACAGCCAGATCAGCTCAAAAACAACAGTCCCTCATCTAGAGGCAAATTTTTGTAAACAATTGTATTAGCTTGAAAGGATTATTTTGTATTGTGCACCAGATAAGCTCTAAAATAGCAGTCCCTCTTCTATAGTTTCAGGCTAAGCATAACCTTATCTAAATATTATAAATAAACAAATAAAGGCGGTTCGTCGGCCCAATATTATTGCTTTCTCTAACACAATCAACATGCAATAGCTTGCCAAAAAATGCATATCACGCTTTGACCTAGTGAAACTAACTTGGAAACTTAAAAGGACTAATTCATCGGAACATGAAATATATACAGTCCTAGGTGATACAGCATATATGAAACTTGATCGATACTAATGGTTATACTAGCTCTTTTAAACCTTTAGTTCATTGAATAATATGTTTGCCTTCCCTTTGCATTCTCACTTCTATTGGCTCTCTATCTTCCTATCTTTTCTTTCTAATTATCTCAGCATCTCCGATTCTAAGAATAAAAAGTTTTGGTGAGTTTTGAGTGTCTGTTTTTTTATAAGTTTATATTATACGTGTGTGAGTGTATGTTTGATGCTCACTCTAATTTTTATTAAGGCTCCCTTTCTTAATCGATCATTTAAGAAAATAATTCAGTTATAAATTTTACTATATACACCACGGTTGGGATTTTATTATAGGCCATGATTAGTACTTTTATAATCAAATTGGGGGGGGGGGGAGAGGGGAAATCCAATAGGGAACAAAAAAGAAGAAAAGTCCACCAATCTCCATCTATGTTCACTCCATGCAAATAATTAGGTCTAATTAATGGCATGCCACGTCAAACCTTGTGGAAGGCTTTCATATTATAGGCATCTCCAATTCTAAGAATAAAAAGTATTTGTGAGTTTTGAGTGTCTCTCTTATTATAAATTTATATTATCGTGTCTGAGTGTGTATCTGATGCTCACTCTAAATTTTTTTCCTAGGCCCCCCTTTCTTAATCGATCAATTAAGAAAATAATTCAATTAGGAATTTTATTATATACACCATGGTTGGGAATTTTATTATACACTATGATTGGAAATTTTATAATCCAATTGGAGGAATAAAAAGAATCCAATTGTGAACAAAAAAAAGAAGAAGTCCTCCGATCTCCATCTATGTTCACTCCACGCAAATAATTAGCTCTAGTTATTGCATGCCAAGTCAAACCCGTGTGAAAGGCCTTCATATTCAACTAATTGGTATCTTGGTCGGTTAGTGAAGAGTTATCATCTGAAACGAATACCATAGGTTGAAACTCTCTTTCAAAAAAAAAAAAAAAAGATTACATTAAACTAATCATGTAGGCATCATTGTGATGACGTCAGTGACAATCTGAAACAATTAGTATTTGTTAATACAGAATAGAGTACTACAAACCAAACTGATTGTAATTAAAAAACAACACCCGAAGGCATGATGCATTCTGACTTTCTTATTTCAAAATTGATTGCCTATTCTTCTTTCTTTCTTTTTTTTTAGTTTATTTTATTTATTTAGCTTATGAGGGAGGGTTGGAGAATTTTAGCCCAATTTGATATTTATCCAACCCTACCCTTCACAGATGTAGAAGCACATGCATATGGATCAAGTTGGTTTGACAAGTTGGTCTTAAATATTTCATGCCTTTTAAAAAAATGGTGGTTTATCACCAACTTTTAAATATTATTTTTAGTAAAATTATTATACTCCATATAAAATACCTAATTATATTCCTTATTTATTAAAAACTAATTATAAAAATACTAACAAAAATCTTATTGAAAAATTTTAAAATAAATGTAAAAAAAATAAGCTTATATATTACGTCGGATCAAAGTGATATTATTTCATGCCTCTACCCTTCATTATTTTTTTAAAAATAGAAGTATATATATTGAAATTTAATTAATTGCCCCCTAAATTGTGGGGAAGAAAATTTACTTCAATTATGTATATGAGTATTATGTTATGTCAAATTTATATAAATGACTATAATGAATTATATATATATATATATATGTTGGATAATTATATATTTTTAATACAACCTTTTTAATTTATTAGTATCTCATTCAACCAAAAAGAATACTTTTACTCATTCATTTTGCATTTGAGACCTGGAGATGTGAACACTATATTATTATTTTTTATTTTAAGAGAAAGCACAATTATAGACTTTGTGACTAAGAGTTAAAAACTATCGTATCGCATTCGTCATCTACGAAAAAAAGGTTTTTCATTAGTTTATATTACAGTTATATTTTCATTTCGTTGAACACTACCAATCCATAATGCATCCAAAATTTGATGTTAACATACAACCATTATCACATCGTAGAAAATGAAAATCAAGGTCAACGATCATAATTTTGTTTTAGTTTAAAACAAACATAATTAAATTATAATTTTATGCAAAGCTTTCTGTATATCGACGTATTTGTCACTAGTCTGATAAATATTTGGAACCAGGGGCATGACCTAGGCCTTGTATCCTAAATAATAATAATCCTCGCCATCAAGCCTCAATGCGTCACTCTGATATATTAGTTTTGGATTCAGGCTAATCATCGAGGTGAAAGGACAGGAGACCATTATTATTATTATTATTATTATTTTGATAGGGAACTGTATTCATTGTATAACATGTCGATAACCACAACCAGATCAGCTCAAAAACAGCAGTCCCTCTTCTAGAGGCAAATTTTAATTTGTAAACAATTGTATTAGCTTGAAAGGATTATTTTGTATTGTGCACCAGATAAGCTCCAAAATAGCAGTCCCTCTCCTATAGTTTCAGGCTAAGCATAACCTTATCCAAATACTATAAATAAATAATAACAATAAAGGCGGTTCGTCAGCCCAATAATTATTGCTTTCTCTACACCATCAACATGCAATAGCTTGCCAAAAATGCGTATGACGCTTTGACCTAGTGAAACTAACTTGGAAACTTAAAAGGAGTAATCGATCGAAACCATGAAATATACACAGACCGTATGTGATACAACATATATGAAGCTTGATCGCTACTAATGGTTTTACTAGCTCTTCTAAACCTTTAGTTCATTAAATACTATGTTTGCCTTCACTTTGCATTCTCACTTCTCTTGGCTCTCCATCTTCCTATCTTTTCTTTCTAATTATCTCGGGCATCTCCGATTCTAAAATAAAAAAGTTTTTGTGAGTTTTTTAGTGTCTCTTTTTATTATAAGTTTATATTATACATGTGTGAGTGTGTGTCTGATACTCACTCTAAATTTTTTTTCAAGGCTCCCCCTTTCTTAATCGATCATTTAAAAAATAATTCAATTAGAAATTTTTATTATATACACCATGGTTGGGAATTTTATTATAGGCCGTGCTTGGAAATTTATAATCCAATTGGGGAATAAAAAATAATAAAACAATAGGGAACAAAAAAAAGAAGAAAAGTCCTCCAATCTCAATCTATGTTCACTCCATGCAATAATTAGGTCTAATTAATGGCTTGCCATGTCAAACCCGTGTGGAAGGCTGTCGTATTGTCATCATCTCCGATTCTAAGAATAAAAAGTATTTATGAGTTTTGAGTGTCTCTCTTATTATAAATTTATATTATACGTATGTGAGTGCGTGTCTGATACTTACTCTATTTTATTTTATTTTTATTATTTATTTTTAACACTGCCCCTTTCTTGACCGATCATTTAAGAAAATAATTCAATTAGGAATTTTATTATATACACCATGGTTGGGAATTTTATTATATGCTGTGATTGGAAATTCTATAATCCAATTGGGGGATAAAAAAAATCTGATTGTGAAAAAAAAAAAAGAAGAAAGTTCTCTGATCTCCATCTGTGTTCACTCCACGCAAATAATTAGGTCTAGTTAATTGTGTGCCAAGTCAAACCCGTGTGAAAGGCCTTTATATTCAACTAATTGGTATCTTGGTCTGTTAATAAAGAGATATCATTTGGAACGAATGTCATATGTTGAAACTCTCTTTCAAAAAAAAAAAAAAAAAAAGAGACTACGTTAAACTAATCATGAAGGCGTCATTGTGATGATGTCAGTGACTATCTGAAACAATTTGTATTTGTTAATGAAGAATAGAGTACTACAAACCAAAACTTAATTGTAATTAAAACAAACACTCGAAGGCACGATGCATTCTGACTTTCTTATTTCAAAATTGATTGCTTATTCTTTTACTTTTTTTAGTTTATTTTATTTATTTAGTTTATGAGGGAGGGTTGGTGAAATTTTTCAGCCCAATTTGATATTTATCCAACCCTGCCCTTCACATATGTAGAAGCACATCCATATGGATCAAGTTTGGTTTGACAAGTTGGTCTTAAATATTTCACGCCTTTTAAAAAAATGGTTTTCACCAGCTTTAAAATAATTTTTTTTTGTAATATTATTATACTCCATATAAATACCTAATTATATTCCTTATTTATTATAAAATAACTATAAAAATACTAATAAAAATCTTATTGAAAAATTTAAAATAAATGTAATAAAATAGCTTATATATACGTCGGATCAAGTGATATTATTTCATGCCTTCTACCTTCATTATTTTTTTTTTTAAAAAAAGTATATATATTTGAAATTAATTAATTGCCCCCTAAATTGTGGGGAAAATTTGCTTCGATTATGTATAAGTGATATTATGTTATGTCAAGTTTATATAAATGACTATAATTAATTTATATATATATATATTATATATTTTTGGTGGTATGCTCTTGGGATAGAATTCATTCCCTTTCTCTTATGTGTGTATGTTTTGTTTCCATTAAAACAAAAAAAAACATATTCAAGAAAATAGATTCCTAGAAATAAATAATTATATATTTTCAATAAAAACCTTTTAAATTTATTTGTATCGCACTAAACCAAAATGAATACTTTTTACTCATTCATTTTGCATTTGACACCTGGAGATGTCAACACTATATTATTATTATTATTATTTCATTTTTAAAAGAAAGCACAATTATAGACTTTGTGACTAAGACTTAAAAACTTTCGTATCGCATTCGTCATCAATGAAAATAGAGGTTTTTTACTAGTTATATTACAGTTATATTTTCATTTCTTTGAACACTTCCAATCCTTAATGCATCCAAAATTTGATGTTAACGTGCAACCACCATCACATGATTCACATCGCAGAAATGAAAAGCAAGTCAACGATCTTAATTTTGTTTTAGTTTAAAAACATACATAATTAAATTATAATTTTATGCAAAGCTTTCTGTGCATCGGACGTATTTGTCACTAGTTTGATAAATATTTGGAACCAGGGGCATGACCTAGCCTTGTATCCTAAGTAATAATAATCCTCGCCATCAAGCCCTCAATGCGTCACTCTGATATATTAGTTTTTGGATTCAGGCTAATCATCGAGGTGGAAAGGACAGGAGACCATTATTATTGTTATTATTTTGATAGGGGGCTGTATTCATTGTATAACATGTCGATAACCAACAACCAGATCAGCTCAAAACAGCAGTCCCTCTTCTAGAGGCAAATTTAATTGAAAACAATTGTATTAGCTTGAAAGGATTATTTTGTATTGTGCACCAGATAAGCTCCAAAATAGCAGTCCCTCTTCTATAGTTTCAGGCTAAGCATAACCTTATCCAAATACTGTAAATAAATAAATAAACAAATAAAGGCGGTTCGTCAGCCCAATAATTATTGCTTTCTCTAACACAATCAACATGCAATAGCTTGCCAAAAAATGCGTATGACGCTTTGACCTAGTGAAACTAACTTGGAAACTTAAAAGGACTAATCGATCGGAAACTGAAATATACACAGACTGTAGGTGATACAACATATATGAAAGCTTGATCACTACTAATGGTTATACTAGCTCTTCTAAACTTAGTTCATTGAATAATATGTTTGCCTTCCCTTTGCATTCTCACTTCTCTTGGCTCTCTATCTTCATATCTTTTCTTTAATTATCTCGGCATCTCTGATTCTAAGAATAAAGTTTGGTGAGTTTGAGTGTCCGTTTTCATTAGAAGTTTATATTATACGGGTGTGAGTGTGTGTCTGATGCTCACTCTATTTTTTTTTTTCAAGGCTCCCCCTTTCTTAATCGATCATTTAAGAAAATAATTCAATTAGAAATTTTATTATATACACCATGGTTGGGAATTTTATTATAGCCGTGCTTGGAAATTTTATAATCCAATTGGGTGAAAAAATCCAATAGGGAACAAAAAAAAGAAGAAAAGTCCTCCAATCTCCATCTATGTTCACTCCATGCAAATAATTAGGTCTAATTAATGGCATGCCACGTCAAACCCTTGTGGAAGGGCTTCATATATCGGCATCTCTCCGATTCTAAGAAAGTATTTGTGAGTTTTGAGTGTCTCACTTTATTATAATATTTATGTTATATGTGTGTGAGTGTGTGTCTAATACTTACTCTAAATTTTTTTTTTTTTAACGCTTGCCTGTTCTTAACTCAATCATTTAAGAAAATAATTTCAATTAGGAATTTTATTTATACACCATGGTTGGGAATTTTATTATATGCTATGATTGGAAATTTTATAATCTAATTGGAGGAATAAAAAGAATCGATTGTGAACAAAAAAAGAAGAAAGTCCTCCGATCTCCATCTATGTTCACTCAAGCAATAATTAGGTCTAGTTAATTGCATGCCAAGTCAAACCCGTGTGAAAGGCCTTTATATTCAACTAATTGGTGTCTTGGTCGGTTATAAAGAGTTATCATCTGAAACGAATGCCATAGTTTTGAAACTCTCTTTCAAAAAAAAAAAACAGATTATGTTAAACTATCATGTAGGCATCATTGTGATGACGTCAGTGACTATCTGAAAGAATTAGTATTTGTTAATACAGAATAGAGTACTACAAACCAAACTGAATTGTAATTAAAAACATACACCCGAAGGCATGATGCATTCTGACTTTCTTATTTCAAATTGATTGCTTATTCTCTTGTTTTTTTTTTTTTTTTGTTTTTTTTTTTTTTTTATTTAGTTTATGATGGAGGGTTGGAGAAATTTTTCAGCCCAATTGATATTTATCCAACCCTACTCTTCACATATGTAGAAGCACATGCATATGGATCAAATTGGTTTGACAAGTTGGTCTTAAATATTTCATGCCTTTTAAGAAAATGGTTTTCACCAACTTTTAAATAATTATTTTTAGTAAAATTATTATACTCCGTATAAAATGCCTAATTATATTCCTATTATTAAAACTAATTATAAAAAAACTAACAAAAATCTTATTGAAAAATTTAAAATAAATGTAATAAAATAAGCTTATATATACGTCGGATCAAGTGATATTATTTCATGCCTTCTACCCTTCATTATTATTTTTTTTTTTTTAAAGAAGTATATATATTGAAATTTAATTAATTGCCCCCTAAATTGTGGGGGAAAAAATTTACTTCAATTATGTATAGGTGATATTATTTTTGTCAAGTTTTATATCAAATGACTATAATGATTTTATATATATATATATATATATATATTTTGGTGGTATGCTCTTGTGATAGAATTCATTCCCTTTCTCTTCGTGTGTATGTTTGTTTCCATTAAAAAAAAAAGCATATTCAAGAAATAGATTCCTAGAAATAAATAATTATATATTTTTAATGAAACCTTTTTAATTTATTAGTGTCTCATTTAACCAAAAAGAATACTTTTTACTCATTTGTTTTGCATTTGAGACCTGGAGATGTGAACACTATATTATTATTATTTTATTTTTAAGAGAAAGCACAATTATAGACTGTGTGACTAAGAGTTAAAAACTTACGTATCGCATTCGTCATCAATGAAAAAAAGGTTTTTCATTGGTTTATAGTACAATTATATTTTCATTTCTTTGAACACTACCCATCCATAATGCATCCAAAATTTGGTGTTAATGTACGACCATCATCACATCTGTAAGGTTGAATTTAATCAATCATCTTGTTGGCTTTATTCCGTGCCAAATTTGCTTGTAATTTAACAATTAGTAACCTTGTATTTAGGTGAGAATCATGTAAGGGTAGTGAGTGAGAGAGCGTGAAGAAATACTCAAGATTGTGCAAGGATGTAGAGATTTGTGGCTGGGAGTCGTAGGTGACTTGCGACTGGCAAGCTGCCAACTTTAACACACGAGTGAAGTGTGCTAGAAGATGAAGAGTCACGCCAACTGGAGCACTACAGGACAAAAAGCTCGGCCTGGCCGTTTTGTTATCTCGCGGCTTGCACTCGTGACTCAGTCAAGTTGCGAGGCCAAGTAGCCAACCAGCTCTATTTTGAAAAACCTGACTCTTCACATTCCATTCTCACCCTAGTATAAATACCCCTTATACCCACGAAATGTAGAGAGTTTCCAGAAAGAATTTTAAGAGAGAAACCCTAGAGAAAAACAAGATTGATTCATCCACAATCTTCACATAGAAACTCTTCAAATTCCTCTACTCTCACCCTCTCCATTGTTACATCCTTGAGAAGTTCTTATCCAAATCTTTTTCTCACTATACCCATATCTGTGAGAATGCTTTTTAGTGCTTTGGGAAGCAGTTAGGAAAAGACCAATGACTATTGGTTGATACTATGGGCTATAGCGGAATCCGGTAAACTAAAGAAGAAATAGGTTTGGCGTAACCTTGTTGGAGCAAGAAACTTGGAGGGCTTAGATACATTAAGTAGATTAGGCTTGAAAGGTCTTATGTTGTTCATGTATCCCAACTACATTTTTTAGTGGATTATTTACCGCTTGGAGGGCGGTGGAGAGGTTTTATGCTGAGGGCTTCGGTTTCCTCTTCGATAACACATCGTTGTGTTGTCCTTATGTTTGCATCTCTCTTCCCTTAATCTTTGCCATTTAATTTCTGTTGTGGATGTGATTTTATTTGGTTTAGATTGTTTATCAATTCTGTGTTTAGCTTATGTTCATGTTCCGCACATTTATTATTTGATAATAAGCTTGAATTGGTAATTTGTATTTGGGGGTCTAAACGTTCATAGTGTTTTCAACGCTATTTGAACATTCAATTGGTATCAGAGTTGGTGCATGATAACGCCTTAAAATGTATACTTGTTATGTATTTATGTGAGCGTTATCTCCTTATTACTATGCTTAATTTGTATAATTAAGCCATGATTTGCATTAGTCCCTATTATTTATCTTTGTATAATTTCTTGAATAAGATGCTATTCATTGTGTGTAATTTTCTACTTTCAGGAAATCATGTAAGAAAGATGAGTTTACAGGAATTTGTGAGAGAATGAAGGCCAAACTAGAATTAAAGTGGAGCTAAAGGACCATGCCTAAATGTCTAAAGAGGTGCAACTGGAGTGCTTGAATCGTCTACCATGATTGAAAGTTTCAAATAAGGAAAGAAATCAAAGAGGCAGAATCTGAAAAGAAAAAAATCTGATTTGAGCACTGATCGGTATTTTAGGCATATCTCTCTCCTAAAAAATCCAATTGATACAAGGCTAGATGGGTTGGAACTGTGACTTAAATATCTACAACTTTCCAGTTTTGAGTTTTACGAAATTATCAATATTTGAAGGCCTAAATTAACTCACAAATTACTGCTGTAAACCTGGACGGAAATTAAAATAGTAAAAGTTTTATTTTCTTTGGACACTTAGACGTTAGGATTTAGAAGGGAGGCTGTGAGCACGAATTTTGGGCAGAGAAAACCTTGTATTTTCCTTTCTCTAATGGCAACCTAAACTCTTTACTAGGGCTAGGGGTTATGTTTCTTCTATACAGTATGAATATTCAATGTGATTCTTTCTAGGATTTTATCAACGATATATTTGATTGTTCAATTAAATTTCTTTTGATGTATTAGTTCTTCCATGCTTTCAATAAGTTCAATCATATTTTTCTTATTGTTTAGATGAATTTCTAATAGTTTCAAATAGAAATCAGGTTTTAAAGTGAATGGGTTTTTCTGAAAACTTTTCTAACCGCATTATTAATCGAGGTTATCATGCATTCTTGAATTATCTCAGTTCAACTGAATCATAAGTTTTTAATTGTATAAAAACTATCAATTATGAAATATATAATTTCTTTGATCATAAAGAATTTCATATCGATATACGAAAACACCCCGATGCTCTGGTATTTACATTGTTGATTTAAATAAGTTTTTATTATTATTCTTGTTAACAATCACCAAGCAAAAATATTTTTCTTCTTTACCCAAATTTTTGTTTAATTATGTTGTCTTTGAATCTATCCTGCTCCTTGCGATTCGACCTCGGTATTCTGATAATTATACTACTACGATCTCCTGCACTTGGGAGTGAGCAAGCAGTGCACTCTTTGTGGTTTAAACACCTTAGTGCAATCCTTGACCCCATATTGAGATGGACCGGTCTCAATCTCTAAATGTTCCACCATTTTTTGATGGTAACAACTATGCTTTTTGGAAAGTTCGAATGAGGGCATTCTTGTCTTCTATTGATGATAATGTTTGGGATGCTATAGAAGTAGGTTAAACTAGGCCAGAGGCTACTAAATCCACTTGGGCTAAGGCAACTCTTGCGGCAGCTAACGCTAACAGTAAATCCTTGAATGCTCTGGTATTTACATTGTTGATTTAAATAAGTTTTTATTATTATTCTTGTTAACAATCACCAAGCAAAAATATTTTTCTTCTTTACCCAAATTTTTGTTTAATTATGTTGTCTTTGAATCTATCCTGCTCCTTGCGATTCGACCTCGGTATTCTGATAATTATACTACTACGATCTCCTGCACTTGGGAGTGAGCAAGCAGTGCACTCTTTGTGGTTTAAACACCTTAGTGCAATCCTTGACCCCATATTGAGATGGACCGGTCTCAATCTCTAAATGTTCCACCATTTTTTGATGGTAACAACTATGCTTTTTGGAAAGTTCGAATGAGGGCATTCTTGTCTTCTATTGATGATAATGTTTGGGATGCTATAGAAGTAGGTTAAACTAGGCCAGAGGCTACTAAATCCACTTGGGCTAAGGCAACTCTTGCGGCAGCTAACGCTAACAGTAAATCCTTGAATGCTCTGGTATTTACATTGTTGATTTAAATAAGTTTTTATTATTATTCTTGTTAACAATCACCAAGCAAAAATATTTTTCTTCTTTACCCAAATTTTTGTTTAATTATGTTGTCTTTGAATCTATCCTGCTCCTTGCGATTCGACCTCGGTATTCTGATAATTATACTACTACGATCTCCTGCACTTGGGAGTGAGCAAGCAGTGCACTCTTTGTGGTTTAAACACCTTAGTGCAATCCTTGACCCCATATTGAGATGGACCGGTCTCAATCTCTAAATGTTCCACCATTTTTTGATGGTAACAACTATGCTTTTTGGAAAGTTCGAATGAGGGCATTCTTGTGTTCTATTGATGATAATGTTTGGGATGCTATAGAAGTAGGTTAAACTAGGCCAGAGGCTACTAAATCCACTTGGGCTAAGGCAACTCTTGCGGCAGCTAACGNCTATAAGTTCCTTGGAGGATGCATTTAGTACTTTCATTCAAAGACAAAGTGAGCAAAATCAAAAGTTTGAATCCATGCTCACTAGGCTAGATGAAGAGGTAAGAGAGACCAAAAGTCATATAACTAGGCTTACAAATTCATTTAGTGGGATAGAGAGGGAAGCTTCCTTCCTAAACTCAACCCAATCCCACCATTCAAAAGCTAAAAATTGGCTCTAAGGATAAACATGAGGAAGTAAAAGCTGTGGCCATTTTTAAGGAGTGGTAAAGAGATTAATAAAAGTTCTCCTTTAATAACAAAGAAATCTAAGGAGACCCCAATTGAAAAAGAGAAGGATGAAACTGAGTCACTTGGGCTTGATGACATTGAACAATGCCCAATCCCTCCACCATTTCCACAAGCCTTAAAATTACCTAGGAAATTGGACACCGCTTCTAAGATATTAGAGCATTTGCATCAAGTCAAGATAAATTTGCCATTATTGCATGTTATCAAGCAAATGCTTGCATATGCCAAGGTATTAAGGACCTACACACCATCAAGAGAAAGCATCATGTGAAGAAGACTGCATTCCTAACATAACAGGTAAGTGCAGTTATCCAACATAAGACCCCACCAAAGTATAAGGATCCAGATTGTCCTATGATCTCTTGTACTATTGGTGATTACATCATGGAGATTGCTAGATCTTGGGGCAACTGTTAATTTGATCCTTTTCAGTGTATATCAAAAACTTGGACTTGGTGAGTTGAAACCTACTTCAATAACTTTATAGTTAGCTGATCACTTTGTTAGGGAACCGAGAGGGATTATTGAGGATGTGTTGGTGAAAATTGAACAATTTTATTATCCTGTTGATTTTATTATTCTAGATTTCCAACCTGTTTTACATCCTAGTGTTCATACCCCTATTATTTTGGGTAGACCTTTTCTTGCCACAGCTAATGCTTTAATTAATTGTAGGAATGGAAGGATGCAACTCACTTTTGGTTCCATGACTTTGGAGCTAAACATATTTCATATGACTAAACAACAACATGAGGATGATGATTGTGCTTATGTGAACCTCATTGAGGCGGTGGTTTAAGAAGAGTTTAATAAGAATTGTTTTTTTGATCCATTTGAAACTCTTCTTAATAATTATGTTGGTTCTTATGATTTAGAATGTGATATTCATGTATCTGAAAATTTTTCTTTGTTGGATTCCTCACAGGTTTTGGAAGAACAACAGATGATGGCAATTAATAAAGGATGAAAGCCTTGCTTTGAGGAGCTACTAGAAAATGAAAAAAAAGCACATGCATTCAAGTGAAGAGGCACCACAACTGGAGTTTAAGCTGCTACTCAGTGGTTTTAAATATGCATATTTAGGCCCAGGTAAGTTAAAACCTAGGTGGGATGGCCCTTTCATTGTAAGAGAAGTGTTTAACCATGGAGTTGTAGTAATTGAGGACCCCAGGGATGGTAGGATTTTGAAAGTAAATGGAAAAAGGTTAAAACCATACTTAGGGAGGGTTATACCAGAGGAAAAGACTATGTCACTGGAAATCTCTACCTACTGGGATGCTACTTGAACTCTAAAAGAGCCTTATGAAGTTGTACCATATTTGTTTTAATTTTCTTTTCTTTCTTTTTCTTTCTTTTTCTTTTTTTTTCCTTTTGTTTTTGTTTTTTTTTTTTTTTTTTTGTTATTATTTTTATTTTGTGAACTAACATTTGCAGGTGTGAAAGAAATTTTAAAATAAAAATAAAAATAAAAATAAATGCTTAAAGTAACTTCTTCCCTTTATACTTGAATTTATTTTGGCTTTGATACATTGAGAACAATGCAATATTTTAGTTGAGGGGAGAGGTATACACATTTTGCTGCACCTTGCATGATTTTTTTTTTTTTTCTCTCTTTTTGGTTGCAACTTTTCAATTCTAAAAAAATAAAAATAAAAATAAAAAAACCTTGAATTTGAATGTAGAAGAGTTATAAGCTTTATTTTTATATCATGTGATGGAATGAATAATGCTGAGTTAGTTATACTATTTGTTATATTAAGACTCTTTCATGAAAAGCAAAATTGGAAACTTTTGAGCACAATAGCCAGGTTAGCACATTCTACTCACGCTATTTTAAATCTGTTGAAACTGCATTCAATCAGCCTGTAAGGAATGTTAAGGAATCTATGGGTGTGGTGGTGAGCATTACACTAGATTCAAATTTATGGATCCAAGCACATCGTTATGTGCTATTCAATTGTGAAGAAATCGCCCCATTTCGTGAGTAAGTAATATGTCATTGCGTATCCTTTCATAGCATTCAAGTACAATACTCTAACTTAACAGTAACACGTTTGCCTACATAGTGAAATTCTGCGACACGCTAATTTCCCTTTTAAGTACAATACTCTACCTTAACAGTAACACACTAATTTCCTTTTTCATGCAACCGATGATGTTATTGAAAGCAGCACATAGAGAAATTCTGCAACTGCTTTAAGAATTATGTAAGTAAAGAATAAATATAAAACTTTATTGTCTATAATAGGTGATGTCAATGTTTATATATAAAACTTGGTTGTAATACTTTAGATAGCATACTTATAAAAAATGTCATTGTCTACAATAGGTAATGTTAATGGATGCATTTGAGAAAAAGAAACTCTCTAATAAAGTTATATGGCTTGCTTGATATCCAAATAATGAAGCAAAACAGTTCAAGCGTTATGTTATAAATGGTTTGAAGTTTCGCACCAAAGACTCTAAGGCAACTAGAAAAACTCAAAACAGTGGAGTTTGTGTTGTTACTGAAGGTGGTGCTGCTTATTATGGTGTACTAATCGATATTATTGAGTTGAACTACTTTGACAAGTATCAATATGTACTATTCAAATGTCAATGGATTGACGTTATTAGTGGAAGCGGATGTAAAAAAGATGAGTTTCGATTTCCCCTTGTCAAATTAATACACACGGGTGATCAATTGATTGATGAGCCTCATGTATTAGCATCTCAAGTTTTACAAGTATTTTATGTGGAAGATGTGAGACATAAAGATTGGGCGGGTGGTCAAAATAAAACTTAAGGAAGTGTTTGATGTTGGTATTAATGCTTCACATAATAATGATGATGATGAAGTGGGTACCTATCTTGAGAATGTCCCTTATAATATAACTACTGATAATCCATGTGATGTTGCAAAAGACAGCCATGCTTGGGCTCAAATTAAGAAGAATGAATCATTTATGATATACTGTTGATCAATGAGGATGAATTGTTTGAACAATACTTTATCGATGATGAAGAGTTTAGCGATGATGTTTATGAGTCTAATGATGATAACTCCAATGATGATGAGTCTAGTGGTGATGAGTGTAGTTAATATTTTTGTTATCACTCATTATATTTTGCCTTAATGATTAGAGTTTCAAAACCTTTTTCTGGTTAGTTTTTCTTCCTCAAAATTATATCTCAATGTTTGTGTGTTTTTTCTTAAAGAATTCATTATGTTCTAATACAATTATTTGAGATTTGGCTATGTTAAGATTGGACTAATTTTTTGTATTGTTGGTGCATGTCAACTATTACATGATTGGCTTACATGGTTTGCTTCTCCCTTGGTTGCTTCCATGGTTTGCTTCTCTCACTAGGTCCTATCGGACTCGACAAGGTATTACACTTTTTTAATATCCCAAAATGCTTAACCAAATGTACCATTTATAGTAAGTGTCTGCATGCTCGCTCGGGTGCATACTTTTTTTTAATATTCATTTATAATGTAAGGAATTTTAAAATTTGCAATTATTTTTGTAAGGTATTGAATGACCAATATGCTTAGTTTTGTCCATGTGATTTGAAATTAAGCATACTGCTTTTTCTCTAAGCTATGACTTTGCTCATATGTGAATGCACGATGGGTTGGAATGACATTTGTAATAAATGTCAGTGAAGATTAAAGAGTATTTTTTGTTTTTTTGTCTACTTGTGCGTTTTTTAAGTTCAGAAGGTTACCAAACTGGTAAAGACAATGTAATTGAATAATAGAAATATAGTTAAGATGTTCAATTGCATGTTAATGTTATTGAATCATGGATATTAATTGATAGAGAGGCATTGGGGACATACCCTTTTTTTCCTATTGATTGCAAAGGTTTTGATATAGTTAAAATACTTAACTGTGTGTCAATGTTATTACTATGTTTTCAATTTTAATTGATAGAGGTGTTCGTAACTTGCCTTTTTTTTTCCCTATTCATTACTAAGCTTTTATTTGGACTATGTAGTTCTGCCAAAGGGTATAATTTTGATTTGCTTTCTAGTTGATGGTTTCAAATGCTCGTTGATGATATTGGAGATGTGACAATTACTAATGACGGTGTTACAATACTAAAGATGTTAGAAGTTGAGCACCCTGTTGTGAAGGTGGATAAATAGTCTCATCTTGTTCATACTTTGTTTTATAGCTGCGGAGTTGCTATAATTTTTTTATGGCTTTTTGTGTACAAAGAACTACATTTGAACAACCGCATTTTTGGGAAGTTTTAAAGGATTTGTTTAAATACTTTGGAACTTTGATGATGGTTATAGACAATGTTATGTATTTGATAATATATTTCTATGTTAATATAATGTTAGTTTGGAGACATTTGTGGTGTTATCTAGTTACATTTATGGTATTGTCTTAGTGGAGCTAAAATTATTACAGGTTATTTGTAATAGATATGTGGTTTCAGAACCCAGGAGAAAAAAAAAATTAACCTATAGCGGCGAGCAAAAACAGCCGCTGAAGGACTAAAATTATGATATAATTGAAGACCTATAGTGACGTTTATAGCCCACCACTAAAGCTTCAAACATATAGCGGCAAGCATATCTGTCACTAAAAGGTGCATATGGTTTGTTGTTTAATAAGCCCTATAGCGACGCTTATTGCCTGCCACTAAAGGTTGTCACCTATAACGGCGCGCATATCCCGTCGTTAAAAGGTCACTTGACCCGAATGGTAACCTCATATGGTGGTAGTTTTCAGCCTGCTACAATAGACCAAAACTACCGCTAAATGACATATCTATTGTGGCGCTATTTGTTACCGTCACAATAGATTTGTAGCGGCACCACAACAGTGGCAGGAAGAACCACTGCAATAGCACCTGCCTCTAAAGGTCAAATGTACCTTTAGGGTAGTTTTGGCCCGCCGCAATAGTACAAATTTCTAATAGTGAACATTAAGTATAATTATGCAAGTATTACTGAAAGATAACCTCAAAGGGCTTGTATTAAGCTCCTCGGGTTTAATCTAAGATAGTGATTACAAGTATTTCTTCCTCCCAAAAATTCCCCCCATTCCCTAGAGATTCTTGTGCTTTATACAGTCAGCTAAGGTGCATTTGAGCCCTACATATGGAGGGCATGGTTCATTTCTCTTGATACTTATCCCATTAGGACCTTACTAAAAGGCTTCCACATTAGACTATAAGCTATGATGACACTATTCAGGAGTCATGTCTTCATTAATGCGACTAGCTAAGTAGGTGCAGAGCATTGAATGTGGAGGTGATAGATGTTTTATCTATCTTCTTTCCTTCCTAGCTTGATGACAAATTTTCCTTCTCATCCTCGGTTTATGCTCGATGGCCTATATCATGGGTCTCAGCCTCTCGAGAGTGCATAGGTATCCTCGAGGTCCTCAGGCGTTGTGGTTTCCCTGTACCTACAAAGGATTGTCCATATTTTCCCAAGGATGTGCTGTTAGTGTTTTTCGAGGTCCGTACACACGATGCTATCCTCAGCCCATTTGTCCATATTCTTGGATTCTCGTCCCCCCACAACTAATAAGGGTTTCATTAATACTTTTACAAATAAAGATACATTCTTATTGGTTTCTAGTTGGGGCCTTTTTAGTTTTTACATTTGGGGCCTAGGACAATTCCTTCACTTGTTTACTACGTAGAAGATAAAATGGAACGCGCACCTGCAAATAAAACAAAACGTAATTAAAATTCACTAAATCACTAGTGAACTTTAGGGTTTCCTTTTTCTTTTGCTTCAGTTGGAAATGTGAAAGGACCATAAAACCCAATATCCCTTTTTATTTTAAGGAAAAATATGTGCACAAAACTGAAATTGTGATTTGAAGTAATAATTTAATTTTAGCTACTAAAAAGGAAAGTGTACAACAAACATTACCTTTATTTTAATGTGAAATAGAGTTGTATAGATAAAAGCCATTTAGACTTGGCCAAGACTGGCCCTATCTAATAAAGAATAAGTCTCGGCCAAACCCATTTTAAAAAAATAATCCACTACATAAATACGTGATGGTCAGCACCATCCACCCCCCCCCAAACCAAACATAACACTCTTCTCTCAAGTTGCATCGCGCTTCATATTCACGATTAACCTCTCCTGCAACCGATAACCACAACCACCCGCACTGCAACCCATACCTGAAACCAATCGAAACCCACTAGATCGAAACTCCATCAATGATTCATAAACTACCGTCGACGGCTCACAAGATCAGCCATGCACTGCCACCGGAAAACCCACCGCTAAGAGGGAGGAGAGAGAGAGAGAGAGAGAGATGAGTAGAAAATAAATAAAAGTTTTAGAATATTTATTTATACCCTCTCATTTTTAGAACAACATTGCAGCTCCATGCCAAATTTTCTGAGATTTCAAACATCTGGTGTAGCTGAATTTTTTGTGTTTCGTGTCCTAAATGCTACTTGAAGCTGGTGCTCTAATATAGAAAATTTGAAACCTCATTTTAACCTACTTAGTAACCTACAACCCAATTCCGAAGCCCATCTCTATATTCTCTTTGAAAACCCACATCAGAATTGGGCCTAACTATGCCCCACCCTAATACCCCAAGACCCAAAAAACAGAGTCAGTCAGTCCGAACCCCTTCGAACCTTATTTTTGGTCGAACTCAGCAAAAGCATCAAAGCTCTCGAACAGGGAAACGCACGGTAATGAAGTTCACAGACTCCCCAGTAATCGAGCTCCCAGTGCGCAACTCCCTCATTTCTCTCCAACAAGACAATGGGTCGATGCACGTGGGCACTTCCGTGTGGCCCTGTTCCCTCGTCCTTGTCAAATTCATCGACCGCTGGGCCCCGCCAACCCCAAACCCTATCGACCCAAACCCTTACTCCCAACTCCTCGATTTTCGTAACAAGCGTGGAATCGAGCTCGGCGCAGGTTGCGGTGCCGGAGGCATGGGGTTCTACCTCCTCGGACTCACCGACCTCGTGCTCACCGATATAGCCCCAGTCATGCCCGCACTCAAGCACAACCTTAAACGCAACAAACCTGTCCTATCCAAAACCTTAAAGCACTCGATCCTGTATTGGAACAACCTCGACCAAATCAACTCGCTTAAACCTCCTTTCCACTACGTTATTGCTGCTGATGTCGTTTACATCGAGGAGACCGTGGGCCCACTCGTGTCCACCATGGACGCTTTAATGGCTGACGACGGTGTCGTTTTGCTTGGATACCAGTTGAGGGACCCTGAGGCGGATAAATTGTTCTGGGAATTGTGTGACAAAACGTTTGACATCGAGAAAGTTCCGCATGAGGATTTGCACCCTGATTACGCGTATGAGGAGACCAGTGTTTATGTTTTCAGAAAGAAGAAGAAGAAGGAAGAGTCGTAGATTCGTTGCCTTGTTCGGTATATTTTGTCAAATTCTTGGGCTTTGCTTCCAATTCCCTGTTTTGATTTGTTTTTTATGTTATAACTGTGAACGGATTGATATATTTAAGCTTTTTGATTGGTCAGTTCAGTGCTTGAATTCAATCAAAATGTGGGTTTTTTTGGTTCACTTGGTTTGAGATTTAAAAGAATCTCATTGAATGTGTGTAATCGCAATTTGATTGCGGAAATCTCCTAGAAATTTCAGTTAGAGGGGGCAGAGTGAATGAAATAGCTGCCACTATTAAAGTAAATTCCAAAGCTTTTTTGCTTGAGCTCAATCTGATTACAAGTGAAATTATCTAAAACATTCTTAAAATGTATGCTCCACGTCAAGTTATTGTACCTGTATCAAAGTCCATTGTTTTCTATTGATACTCCGTGAATTCATGTGTTTCTGTTTAATTATTATTGTTATTTCTGTCAACACACGCAAGATTGTCAAATAAATAAACTCTTTGCCGTCTCACATGGTGAAGGATAATGTTAAACTAGCTTGGAATGTCATGTTCTTATAACTTATCAGTTGTTACTCTTTAAGTAAAGACTAAAGAGACACTAACAAATTAAACTTGAATCGAAGTAATCATGGCTTATCGAAGTTTGTGATTATGACTCTATAAAATAATTTATAAATTTAGATAGTACATTTCAAATGGAATGGTTTGGTCCAATGTTGAATTACGGTTTATAAATTAGAAATAGAAGCAGTTTGGCACATCAGTGATTATTCTTACCTGAATGAACAACCATGACATCCGGACCTAAAAAACCCCAAAATGCCCAAGCTATTCTCTCTCTCTCTCTCTCTCTCTCTCTCTCTCTCAAATAACAACATTTTTTTTCCTCCGTAGCTTCGTTGATTCCCCGTTGAAGTTGCCTCATTTGATTCTCCATTATAGTTTTCATCGGCTTTGGGCAGGATGAGGTTTCTTTTTAATTTGACTGGTTCCACCAGCACACGTTAATAAGGTTTTCAGACTTGGACCATTCATTAAACCGTAAAAGGGAGAGACTCAAGGTTTTTTAGGTCGAACGGAGGTCGAACTGGAGTTAAACCGCGATGACATCATAATTAATTTAATAATTAATTAAAGCCTAAATATAGATATTAAGTTTATAAAACTAGCAAAATTGAATAATATATCTATATATGTGAGAGAAATTTAATGATTTTCAAGCATATATTTAATAATTAAATAAGAAAGTTAATAACATAAAATAATAACCATGAAAACATTAAAATTTATGATTAATTTTTAAAGTAAAGTTGAATATCTTTGAAGGATTTTAATTATAATTTTTTTTAATTCCTTGTAAGAGATGAATAATTTAATTAAGTATAATAAAATTATGTTAAGTTGTTTTATAAAAATAAAAATAAAAAAATTGCTAAGGGGTTGGACGACACGGTTCTTGCCACTGATTCGTGCGGTCCAACCCTGGTTTTAGCAATTCACGGAATTGCCACATATGCCCGATTCTCTATGCTAAAAAAACCAGATTTCAATCAAGTTCCTGATTTTCACAGTTCAACCTCCCGGTCTGATCTGGGTCTGAAAACCTTGCACGTTAATAGAAAAGTTTTTATTTCTTTTATTTTTGACCTTCTAGATCTATAGCAACCTAGAATTCCCAGAGCTTAACTGTCTCTCTGGTGTGAAAATGGGCATGGATGCCATGTTCTTTTTATTTATTTATTTTATAATTTTAGTTTAATATTTTTAAAAGAAACTGTTATTTCTTTAGAACAATAATACTAATTATATAATTTATTTTAAATTCATACATAATAGAATTCTAAACAATATTCACAAATATATATATATTAAATGGTACTTTAGAAAATTTGACTAAAATTTTATGTCATTCCACGATTTATTGTAAGGTACCAAACTATATAATAGAGATTTAGGATTCAATTCGCTAAATTCATCTAAAAATCTTTAAAGGGATCTAAACTCTTAAGTGTACTTTCACCTTTCATTTATTATTATTATTATTATTATTTTCACTCCTTTTTTTTTTTCTTTTTCTTTTGTGTGTATGTGTGTGTATGTGTCTTACCACAGGTAATGGGTATAGGATTTGGATGGGTAGGTATTGCACCAGGTGCAATTCAACCCTCCCCACACACAAATATTTTTACAATTTTCTCTTTTTAATTCTAATTTTTTTACTCTTTTTTCATTATTATTTTTTTATTCAAGGGCTAAGATTAAAAGTTACTTTTTTTTTTTTTTAACTCCCAATCTCAATCTTAATCCTTAATAGTTGCTACATTAGGTGCAATTGCATCTGATCTCAATCCATGGGTAGATGTCAATCCATAGAATTTATTGTATATGTTATTAAACCATTTTATGAATATTGATGTTGGGGATGTAATTTTTTCCACAACTTGTTAAGGTAACAAATTGTAAACATTATCTTCGCATACTGATGCCACTTTTATAGTTTTATTATACACAAATCATAATATATCACTTCAATCAATTGAACATGTCTTATAAAGGAGGAGAAACAAGTCTTTGTGTTTTTCCACTAAAATAAAAGAAATAAATTTCAACATCTTTTTTTTAGAGAGTTTCAACTTATACGCAATCCTAGAATACGTTCGAGCTTTACATCAAAGTGTTTGTCTAAAAGCAATCTTGGGTTGTGATTCTTGTAAACAAGCAAAACTATTAAAGAAGAGTGATATTATATATACCATAATTTTTTTTTTTTGGGTTAAAATATACTATAAATTTTATTACATAGACATTGGAACTAATGTCAATTTTTTTTTAGAGAGTTTTAACTTATGGTGTTCGCTCCTGATGATAACTCTTTATCATTAGACCAAGACACCAATTGATTCTTAGTGTAGGCGGGGATTTAACCCAATATATCTTATTTAATCATTAGAAACTTTACTAGTTGAGCTTAAGAACTAATGTCATTTTTAAATACAAAACAAAAGCATATTTTGAAATTTTTATACTATGTTATTAATGTTGTCCTAATCACATTCATTATTTATTCAATCATAAGAAACTTTACTAGTTGAGTTCAGGAACTAATACCATTTTTAAATACAAAACAAGAACATAAATTTGAAATTTATATACTATGTTATTAATGTTGTCCTAATCACATTCATTGTTTTTCCCTTCCTGAGCAGGGAGGTTTCTCAAAAAAAAAAAAAAAAAAAAAAAAAAAAAATTCATTGTTTGGTCAAGAAGGAAATCACATTGCTGCATCTCTCTATAAGTTTTAGTAAAATTAACAGTAGTTTTAGCATTTTCCGTAAACAATTGTGTATGCTCATTCAATAAATGGACTGAGTAGCCTGAACATGGCTTATAGTCAGATCCTGAGCTAACTGATAGGCACAGACACTCCATGCTGTAAACCCATTGAAGTTCTTGGAGATAAGAAATAGAATTCTATTATGTCTTCTTCTCTCTCTCCCCCTTTTTTATTTATTTATTTGGGAGGCATATTAGAGAGAAGAGGGGGGGGGGGGGGGGGGGGGGGCGCACACAGAATGACATATATAAGTATACAACTAAGATACACATGAATTGTTTGAAACAAAGAAATGAGCCATTTTCTGATTTACCAGATGAAAAAAGGTCTGAGTCACACAATAATAGTGAGTCAATATTTCCAATTGAACAAATGTGTTAATTGAAAAAGAATCAGGACCCCACATTTTTTATGCAACTTGATGTTGGCCTTTCGTCTCTTCCCATTTGTTAAGGTTTTGCTAAGAATGGACCCTGCTATGCCTCGGGCACCTGAAATAACAATCCTTGTGGCATGAAGAACAGAGAACACTTCGAGATTAAGGTNTCTCCCCCTTATTTTTAAAAAACTTCCAAACAAGGTAATTGCATTACTCTCCCTTCCTCTACTCTACTCTCCCTCCTTTTTTAAACATCCAAACATGCTATAAGAGGTTTATGTACTGAGAGAGAGAGAGAGAGAGAGAGAGAGAGAGAGAGAGAGAGAGAGAGAGAGAGTTGTGTAAAGGACTTATTGTGAGACATCTATCTCCAAATATCAAGTTTCAATTCTATTTCCAATCCTTTTTTTTTCTTTGGTGCTGGAGAATACTAACCCAAACTCCTAATCATTAGGCAATTAATACTGCTGTAACAACGTAATACATATATAAATCATTTTTCTAATTTGTGACACATTAATTCGCTGAGTTTATATAGTTAATTTTCTTTTTCTTTTTTTAAATTTTTTTAGGAGGGTGGGAGATAATTAAGGGGAGGAGATTTGAATCTTTATTTCTCTGTTAAAAATACTATAAAGTACTAATTAAGTTACAAGCCTTTTGACAATTTGTATTTGTATGTTGTAATAAGTTAATTATATAGTAAATTATAAACTCAACGAATTAATGTGTAATAACTAATAACTATTAGCGATATAGTAACTATTAGCGAAATGTTGTAATAAGTTTTGTAATAGAATGGTAATTTATGTGTAATAACTAATAACTATTCGGTTATTTATTTGCATTTTTATTACATGAAATGGTTATTCCTTGATAATAATTATTCTTTAATTTTTTTTTTGAGAAGAATTATTCCTTAAATTGAGAAATAACAATTCCTTAAAGAAAATGCTAACTACAAATTATTTTACAAACTAATAATGTGGTGAGTGGTTATTAGTAAATAAAAATATGATTAGTGGTGGATTTAAATGAGAACAAATAATAATTTTGCTACTTCAATAGTCTGTAAAAAATGTTATAAAATAGTTTGTTATTATAACATTAATCCTTAATACATATAAAAAGAATAATTTTTCCAGTACAATATTTTTTATTCTCAATAATAAAGATTATTATTTTTAATGTAATTTTCATTTGGTTTACCAAACGTGCCCTAATTTTAAAAATTTTATGGGCACTTGGAAGAACCCAAAGTACGTACGGAAGGAAAAATAGCTAGGGACATGTTAGAAACGTATTGCAATTCTTCATTCTTCTTAAGGAAAGTATGATTTTTTTTTTCTTTTTTACAAGGAGCCTAACTTTAGTTCTAGTTAAGTGCATGCACAAGGAAAGTTAGGCATACAATAAATTCTTATATAGAGCCGAATGGTAATTCCTAATCAACAATATTCAGTGAATTATAACAAAAATAAAAATAAAAATCAACAATATTAAACTATTTCTTAAAATTAAATCTCCCATATGGTGGCCAATGGCCATGCCTTAAGCCCTATCACTGATGAACGTTGATGTGAATTTCTAGTATTTTGCACTTTGCAAAAATTGAGAAGAATATAAACAAAGAAAATAGGATTGCTAATTAATCTATGTGAAAGTAATCGTCTACAACTTACAACTTGTCATCTCTATAAGTTGTAGAAATAAAATTGTTGAAGAAGTTGTGTCTACAACATTTCTATTTTTTTATTAATGAGTTTAGCTTGAGACCCGATATGATACGAACATATTTATTAATTTGATCACGTGTTTACATCATGTCGGATCCAATATACTAGATCAATGGACCAAAACTTTACCCTCTATTTATTTCCTTGTCTAATATTACTTCGAATCTCATAGTAGTTATATTGAGGAGGAATAAGATTTACCCAATTGTGTTGTATCCTCATTTTTTTGTCACAGATTATCTCTAAAGTTCACACAAAAAGGGTTAAAATTGTTAAAACTTTCTTTCTCTTTGATATAGTCAGTAGTCACATCGATGATCAATGATTGTTTCACACTTTTTTTTTTCCTTCTATTTTTGAAAACACTATTAATAGTCACACATAATCTATATGTATCTTTTTTTGTTCGAAGTTTTGGAGCATGAATTAGATATTAGGATTATCTGCATTTGACAGTGACAAGTTTCATAATTTTAAATTAAATATATAAACTTAAAGATATATACAACTTCACATGATTATAATTTTAAATAATGTAGTATTTTGTATAGTATCATATCTAAAAATAAAATATTAACAGAAAAATGATAAGCTAATTATTAGCCCTAAGGGAATGTTTGGACTTTGGGTGGTCCAAAACATAGGGTCAGTAAAACATTGAAAAAGAGAGAGACCAACTATAGTGTTGGATTTCAAAAAATAGTTTGCATTTTTTATCTCATCTCTATTTCAAACGGTTTAAAAAATGATAAATAAGTTTTTCACAAATTAAAAATATGAGGTTTCACTCAAGAACGAATAGGGTGTTACTATAGTCAAGTTCAAAGAAGCTATATTGATTACCTCCTTTTACTCATTTTTTTTTTTGTTTATCCAGAAAAAAAAGAAAAAAAAAGAAAAGAAAAGAAGAGTGTGAAAGAGAAAGTTGTGAAAAATGAAAAAAAGTGTCGGCTTGAAATGCCTGTGCACATGGAGTCCCTGTCAAAGGAGAGGTGGGTTCCACGAAGCGTGGGGTCAACACCATGCAGTTCACGTGCACCACCGGCCCACGCCATCTTCACGTGGGCTCTCCCTGTCATCACACACCACTGTCGAAAGTGGTCCAGTCCAACCATCCCCACTAATAATAACCACTAAAATCTCTCTTTTCACTCATCACATTGTTGTTTATTTTCTTGTCCACTACTTACTATCACTATAGTCTATACGGCTATACCTCACCCCACTTTTTTTTTTATCTACTTCAATAGTCAACGCCCCCCATTCACCCTAGCTTACCATATTTTTTGGTATCGGATCCCAAATATTATTCATAATGAAGACTTACAGTCACTAGAGTATAATAAATTCTTATTCATTCCTCTTACAAGAATAGCACATCGTGAAATTCATAATTCACTCATCCTCGGACCTATCATGCGTCCTCGGCGTGGACCATTTGGGCTTGGGTTGAAGTGGGCCGAGGCTACCCGATTTTCTGGCCTCACAAATTTAATTAATTAGACTAATTACTATATGTGAGGAAAAAAAAAAGAATTTCAATATTATTTATAGGACACCTAAGTACTTAAGTAGTACTCATGTGAACTCAGTTTATATGTTTGAGTTTATGTCATGTTTGAGTTTATGTCACACCTCATACTAATGGGCTTATCACTCAGATATACTTCTGGTCCTCTGTGTGTGATTGATTTGTTTATACATTTGAATGAAAACTAACATAACTAATTCTTTAATTCGCCTAACACAAAAAGTTATTTAGCTTATAAGATATGATTGATTTATTTATGCATATGAATGAAAACCAACGTAACTAATTCTTTGATTCGCCTAACACAAAAAGTTCTTAACTTATAATATATTTAAGAGTTCTTTTCTCATGGGACTTTTCTCATTAAGTAACCATTATCATGTTGCTTAATTTATATTAGAAGGATAAGACGGAGGGAGATAAGAGATAAATTGCATCTTGATAAGTTAGTGGTTAGATCCATAGTTTTTGAGGTAGTCGAGACTCGAGTCCAATACTCGTACAAATGGGTTGTTTATTGGTAGCTACTATTTTATTTTTCTTTAAATAAGAAAATAACATAATGAGTCAGGGAAGTTAAAAAAAATAATAATGAGATAAAAGAGGCTTCCCATGTGCAAAAAATTGGGGCTATAGAGTAATATAAATAGAGATAAAAAAAAATGTTTTTTTTTCTTTGATAAACATAAAAAATATGTTATGCTACTACCATTGGTGTGGCCAAGCAAATATGTTTAACAGGATTAAATGAATATGTTCTTTAGGAAAATGCAAGAGATAAGGTAAATTCAAGCCAATAAATTTGTTTAACTCTATTATATTATAATATTTAGCAATATATCAGGAGAGTAAAATATAAAGGTTGAGAAACTTTTCATAGTTTCACGCATGGAACGGAGATAAGATTTTTTATTTTTATTTTTGGTTGAAAGCCCAATAATCCTGAGCAACAATTGCTATTAGTAGAAGTTACATGTGGGCTTGTCTCTTTGATCTTCTATCACATTAATGATGTACAAGAGGAGAAATACAAGAAATATAATTCTGAGCAACAATTGCTATTAATAGAAGTTACATGTGGGTTTGTCTCTTTGATCTTCTGTCACATTAATGATGTATACAAGAGGAAAAATACAAGAAGTATAATTTGCACCAAATTGTTTTTTTGTTACATATTAAGTGTGCGTTTGGATAGTAAACATGTTTGGCGTTTGCATCCAAACTTGGATCCTGTGCAATGTTCATGGAACCCACAAATCTCATTTTTTAACAAAATTTTTATTAAAAATGAGTCACACAGCACTATTCACATATTTAAAAATTATTTTCCTACAGTGTTTTTCAATTTTCAATTTTCAATAATAAGCGGTATCTAAACAAACTCTAAGTGAAATAAGAAAAATAATAGGAGATTAGTGAGAAAGTGATAGAAAGAAAACTTGAAGAGTGCTATCAAATGAAGGAGAATTAGTTTCGAACCTACTGAATTAAAGAGAGAGTATTGGCATCTTTCTTGTTATCAACATGAGGAGTTTTTGGCGAGGGGTTTTTATGTTTTTTGCTCGTGTGGGAGATACTGAATTTTTTGCCCCCTTTCTACCCTAGCCTCTCTTGTGTCCCTTTTTGCCCAGCCACACCATTTGTGGTCTTTTGTTTATTAGCCGAAGAAGGCATCCCTAAATTGCTTGTAAAATAGTGGGTTGGCTTGTAGAATTGAGTTTCGCAATGATCCAAGCCTTGGGCTGCTGATTTTTAGTCTTGGGCGGTGGATTTATAGACTTATTAGGCAATGAATTTTGTAAGTAGTAGTGGGTTTGTGGGAGATTCTACAAATTTTGGTCTTAAATTGATTAAGGTAATATGATTGATCTTGTCTGGTTTGATTTGTTTATAGAAGGGGAACAACAACTTCTAGATCCTCTAAAATTGAGAATTCAAGAAAATAATATATGTATTGTGTACCTCTCATGGGCTAGTAAGCAATCTAAGCCCATTTGCAATGTTACTTATGGAGACCAAAGTGGTTGCCTAAATGTCCTTTTGCGCCCTCCTAACTAGAATTCTTCCATCTTCCACAAGAAAAGGTACACATGGGCTCTCTATTTATTATTTTGGAATAAGTATTTTAACAAGCTCATAGATGTTAAAAAAGTGTCATTAAGGATTTCAATATTATCTTCAATTGCTTAACTCTCTTCATTGCCAATGACAAAAAACTTATATGTTTTAGGTCCAACGGACTAGATTCTGGCAACCTATGACAAAAAGATTGAGACCTGTTGAGTTTTTCATGTAAAGTTATAAGTCTGTACAATGTCCCATAAAAAAAAAAAGTTATAAGTCTAATATGAGAGCCTAAAATTAGCTGAAGAAAACTGAGTTTCTGTAAGTTCAAATGCAAGTTAAATCGATCAAAATGAGTTCGACTCTTTTTCGATTCCAAATTTCATTGATCAAGAATATATTCAATTTTTCATATCTAACGTAATTTATTTAGTTGGTTGTACACATGGGTTTTTGTAACCCTAATGGAGAGATTATATATAGGCTCGTTAAGCATGATTTATTAAGAGTTTGGATAGGCTGCCCTAAGCTTTTCAGAGAATAGATTTGAGCCTCCACCTATTCAGCCAGTGAGAGTTTAAGAGCAAATAGAGAAAAAGCAATACGATGCTGTTACTGCCATAGTGCATATCGTGTTTGAAGCCATAAAGCCATCCCCATGTTTATTGCAAAGATTAAATCTTCAAAAGTTTCTTGGAGTCATAAGCGGGGAGTTCATGTGATAATTTACTAGTAGAAGAGTCCGTAAATTTGAAGTTGTATGCCATCACATTAGTAAGTATTACAAGAGATAGTAGTAGATTTAGTGAATCTATTTACCTTGGGATTGATATTTGATAGGTTAAATCCCTCCAGGTATTATATAGATGTGTTGTATTTTCCACTAAACTTATTGATTTGTTGCTTTATTCATGACATATTTAATCTGTGGCAATTAAGTTAGGAATCAATGTGAATTCATAACCGATAAGTTATTTAAAATTAATTAATTATGCTGTAAAATCAACCAAATGGTCTAAAAAAAAAAAATCCTAACATTAGCCTTGAAAATGATTGGTGAAAGGATTCTCTCTCCAAAGTGGTTAAATTGGCCATCGAAGAAGTCAAATCAAGCTCCAAATCATTATATCCTCTTTTTTTTTTAACTTAATCTGTGTTAGGACATATATGTTTTAACTTGATTAAGAACATATGTCACTTATTTATGTAAATTGGCTAATCCTTTGACAAAACGCACTCTACTTGTAATTGGGTAGTTCTAGGTGTTTTTAATACTTCAAGAAACAATGTTTCAAGGTCAAGTGTTGAAGTCATCAGGTCTGTCCAAGAAAAAGCAAGCTGAAGTGCAAAGTTTTTAAAGCTCGACACCTTCTCGATAGCTACCTCGACACCTGCTATCTGTCGAGATTTAAAATTTCAGATTTCTAATCTGATTTTCTTGGGATCCGTGAATATGTTTTTGAGCTTTCTTTTCTTCTAACCCTAAACATATAAAAGGATTATTTTAAGAGTCGTCAAGTGTGACACAAGTTGCATTAGCATTGAGCAATCTCTGTTCAAGCAAATTGTGATCAAAAGACGAAGTTCTTGACCTAGTTCATCTTCCATCAAGAAGTTGCTGTGTATTTGCACCGTAGGGTTTTGTAACCAAGCATCTTCCTGCTATTCATCATAAAGGATGAACTGAAGAACTTTGCAGCCAACCATTCTTCCTAAGTTGGTGTTCTGAAGCCGCGTACTTGGATCCGCGCATTGGTTAGTCACGTACTTGGGAGCCGTGCATCAAAGGAGGGAACTGTCGCTACAGATCAAGTCCAATTGGGTATTGGGGTAAGGGTTCAACTGTAGTTTGGTAAGGTACTTGGGATTCCTTTACTTGTAACCGCTTGATTTGATAATAGTGGAGTTTCGGGAGTGGTGACCTAAAAATCACCCGATGGGGTTTTTGCCGTTAGGGTTTTCCCCATTCGTAAACAAATCACCGTGTTATTTATTTTCCGCTGCATATTTAGTTGTTGGTGATTTGTTTGTGCTTCCATAAAATTGCATGATTAATTGATTAATTAATTACTTGGCTAAATTAATTAATTAGGGTTAATCACTAGGGGTCATTCAGATTGTGACTTATCAATCTGTAGTGACAATTTCCACCTTTGATGCACGGCTCCCAAGTATGTGACTAACCAATGCACAGATCCTAGTACGCAACTTCAAAACAACAACTTAAGGAAGAGAGGTTGGCTGCAAAGTTTTTCAGTTCATCCTACACGATGAAGATTAGGAAGATGCTTGGTCACAAAACCCTTTGGTGCAAATACACATCAACTTCTTCAGAGAAGATGAACTAGGTCAAGAACTTCGTCTTTGATCACAATTTGCTTGAACAGAGATTGCTCAATGTTGTTGCAACTTGTGTCACACTTGACGGCTCTTAAAACAATCCTTTTATATGTTTAGGGTTTGGAGAAAATAAGGCCCAAAAGCATATTCACGGATCCCAAGAAAATCATATCAAAAAATCTGAAATTATAAATCTCGACAGATAGCAGGTGTCGAGGTAGCTATCGAATAGGTGTCGAGGTAGCTATCGAACAGGTGTCGAGCTTTAATGAATTTGCACTTTAGCTTGCTTTTTCTTGGACAGACTTGATGACTTCAACACTTGGCCTTGAAACCTTGTTTCTTGAAGTATTAAAAACACTTAGAACTACCCAATTACAAGTAGAGTACGTTTTGTCAAAGGATTTAGCCAATTTACATAAATAAGTGACATATGTTCTTAGCAAGTGAAAACACATATGTCCTAACAATCTCCCCCTTTGGCAATCCGTGACAAAACCACAACAAACAAATGAACATATGAGAGAAGTCATAAAACACTAAACTCATATTCACTTGTTGAATACAATAAAATCTATCCTAACACAAACTCTTGAAAAACTTTGCAAGAAGAGAGTTTATGGCAAGTAAACTTTGACAACCTGTACTTCTGAAACACTTTAAACAAAACTCATCAAAGCATCTTGTGTGAAACAGAAATAATAGATTGCATACAAGTATAAAGAACATGTGTATAAAGATAGAAAAGAAACAACATATGAAGAGAGAGGTGAAAGAAACATACATCTATATATAAAGAAAATAAGTACAATGTATGTAAAACTAGTCAAAAGACCTCATATACAAGATCAATGTATCTATAAAGAGTATAAAAGAAAAGATACATCAAAACCTCACTACATCATTTCCTATTTGGAAATCACACTCCAAATAGGAAATGGAATTTGAAACCCTAATGAACCTGGGCACACATACGCATGCGTTGACCATGCGTATGCAATTAAGACCATGAGCACACATACCACCAGACAGAAAAACCCTAGCCGACTTCTTTCACTATAAAACAATTGTGGGAGGCTTCCAAACCTTCATAAAACGTGGTTTAAGCCCAGGAACATTCTATAAGATCCCCAATGACAGAACTCACTCATTTAGAGGTCTCGATGTGGATTAACAAGCTTAATCTCAACTTTAAAGATGCTCTCATCCCTTTTAGTCTTTCTTGTATTTCTTTCTTCCATCAAATCAAAGTGAATAAGCCTCTTCTACGTATTGCCACTGAATTCAATGGTGTGGAATTATGACCCACTCTTGAAGAATTTGGTGCAATCATGGGTGAACGCAACTTCGGTGCTATCATTTTTCCTACTCTCGAGGAAGATCTTTCTAACCTAGCTCATCAACTCTTATGGGTTCCTCTACCTATGGCCAAAAGGTGGTGTAAATCCAACAAATTGAATTCCTTCATGGTTTTCAAGTATTTCTCTAAGATGGATGTCTCTTTGACTAGGGCAAAGCGTTTTCAGCATCCCAACGCCTTTTGCCTTTGTATTCTTGCAAGGTTCTTCTTCGTGCATGAAACACCTCATGTGGATTTTGGAATTTTTATGTTGTTAAGAATCTAAGGAGCAAGAGTCTAATTGCCATCATCTTAGCTGAAACCCTCAATGGTTTGGATGCTGTTCGTAGCGAGGAAGCAACATTCTTTGCGGGGTGTCCCCTTCTTCTTCAGGCATGATCCCTAATTTTTGCCTAGGTTCTCAACCTAGCGAGATTCCTCTAATTATTGCATGGATCACCTTTTGGTTTTTAACCCATCGAGGCTTTTTATATCGTCTTTGAATATTTCTCTCTCTTTTTCCTTTTCTTTTTATCTCTTATTTTTTTCACTCAACACTCATGCTTTCTTTTTCTCTCCCTCAAATATGGCTATACGAGAAGCTTAAATTGCTTTATCCTCCCATTGTTTCTCCTAATATGTATCAACCAAAGCACTACTGTGATCGCAAGCTCAAATATAAAGAGATGGATACCACCAAGCTTACTGAGCTCTTGAAGCATCTTACTTCTTTGTATGTCCAATGGGTGGTAGAATGGTGGTGCATCGAGGCCATGTCTAGCTGTGGTTTTGAAGAAAACTGTGTACCTTTGGTTAGGCTTTGCCATTGCTCTTACTATCCTACATGTCGCATTGTGCGGCAATTCAGTGACCGTCAAGGGGTTCCTTGTGGTAATGGTTCTTTTCATACTTTAGCGTTCGCTGAGAGAATCTTGGGCAAAATTCATGAGACTTGGCTGTGAAGGGCGATGAATATGGACAATCATTTTCCTCAATTTCTCTATCCAACTTTGGGATTCAACGATTGGTTGTCCACTGATATGAGAGGAATCCATAGGGAAAAAAATGATCTCAAGAATTCCAACAAAAGGAAAAGGATTGAGTGACTACCTTGATGTGCCCCAAATTTTACTTTTTTTGCATTTTATGATTCTATACCCTTTCATTTGAGTTAATAAAGGATTAGAATGTTCCAAATCTCCTATTAAAAAAATTTATCATCTTTTAATTTAAGCAATAAGAGAATCTATCAATTTATTATCTTTGCTTATTGTCCTTATTTTTGTTTTCTTTTTCTTTTCTCTTTTCTGCGCCATGTAATTTTTGCCTATAACATTCTTGTGGGAATTTTTGCCATGCCCATGGTCTTTTCCCCTACTTTTTGCCTAGATTGCTCTTTCGGGTTTTCAACCTAGCAGTGTTTCATTGCCCTAAATTTTGCCTAGGCCGCCCTTTTAGGTTTTCAACCTAGCAGGCTTTTCCTTTTCTTTTCTTTTTTTTCTTTTTTTTTTTCTTTCTCAAATATTATATTTCTGGAGCCTATCCAAGTTGATTGGATGAAGCATCTCTTCTTCATCTAAATCCGTAATTCTTGTTGCGTCTCCCGACATGATCTTTTTTATAACAAAAGGCCTAGACCACCTTGGCTTCATCTTTCCTCTTGGATCAAAAGTTTCATCACTAAGCACTTTTAAGACTAGATCTCCCTCCTTAAGGTCTCTAGGTTTCATCGATCAAGGCTAACTATTCATATCTTTCTCTCATCCAATCATCTTCTAGGACTTTGGTCTCCACCAACACACTTAAAGACTGTATCTCAACCTTAATTGGAAGCACCGCTTCACTCTTATAAACCAAAGAGTAAGGGGTTGCCCCAGTTGATGCGCAAATAGAAGTTCTATAACCCCATAAACTGAAAGGAAGCTTCTTGGCCCAATTCCTGTATGTCACTACCGTCTTGGATAAGATGATTTTGATATTCTTGTTGGCTGCTTCTTCGGCCCTATTAGTCTGGGGTCAATATGGTGAAGACTTGTGATGCTCAATATTGTACAACTCTGTGATCCTTCGGACCTCCCCCTCAAAGTGGGAACCATTGTTAGAAACAATCTCTTACGGTACTCCAAACTGGCAAATGATGTTGTTCTCTATGAATCGGGCCACATGTTTGGCCTTCAATATGGAATAGGAAGTTGCCTCTACCCACTTGGTGAAGTAATCAATTGCAACTAGGATGTACTCATGCCCATTTGAGGCTTTAGGAACTATTCTTCCAATCACATCTATGCCCCATTCATAAAAACCATAGAAAGCTCATACTGCATAGCTCACTAGCTGACATATAGTTCAAGTTAGAATGGATTTGGAATTCATGGCAACTCTTCGCAAAGTCCATGCAATCAGTTTCCATCGTATTCCAATAGTACCCTATTGGGTTAAGATAGATTGACCCCGGTTAATTAATTCAATTACCCAAGTTGATTAAATAGGTCAAATTACGTGCAAATCATGGAGGCACCGACAAATCACCAAATAACTAATATGCAACAGAAAATAAATTAACACGATGATTTGTTGAAAAATGGAGAAACCTTTCATAATGCAAAAACCCCACCGGGTGAATTTAAGGCCACCACTACCAAGAATCCACTTGTCAATAATTAAGCAGTTACAGGTATGAGGAATCTTACCACTACCCTAGTCTATCCCAATATACCAACCTATAGTTAAACCTTTGCTCCAATACTCAATTGGACTTGATCTTGTAGTAGTCTTCTTTCTTTTGTCGCACAAATCTCCAACCTGTGACTAACTCCTTTACACGGATCCCAATACGTGATTAACTCCAACAATTTAAATGATTGCTGTTAACTGCAAAGTTCTTCACTTCATCAACAATGAAGATTAGGAAGCACTTTGTTACAAAACCCTAAGGCGTACAAATGCAGTAGCTCCACACAGAGTATATGAGTTCTAGGTTTCTATTTTTGTACTTGATGACTTTTAAAATAAGTCTTATATATGACTAAGATTGGGAGAAAAGAAACCCTAATTATCCAAGTCATCATACGCCGAATTTCAGATCTGAAAATTCTAAAATCGTAGATCTCAATAAATCAAGCTTATGTCAAACTTCTCCATTAAACTTCGATAGCAGTAACTATCAAGCTTCTATCGAGACTTAATGAAACAGTCTTTCTTCACTTGTTTCTTGGATCAACCTTCATGTCTTTACGCTCTGTTTGTTTCGCTGGAAAACCTTCTGTAAAGATAGATTTCCACATTGTTCAGTGTTTGGTAGCACAAAAAAAACCTGGTCAATGGAAAACTATCTTTGGTCAACAGAAAACCCTAATAAAAATAAGGCTTATTTTCTATAGGTTGTTTTCCAAAAAAAAAAATTGGGAAATAATCTCTCTCTCACACGTTGCATCTCCTATAAATATTATCTTCGTCTATAGCCGTGGGAAACATAATTTTTTGGCGCCTTCTCTCTCTCATGGTAAGTTTTCTCACTTTTTCTCCCTTCCCTTTATTTTTTCTCTCCTCACACCCTCACTATCACTAACTCTGGTCTCTCCTCTTCCTATAGATCTCTTTCTCTCTCTAACTATCTCTCTTCTCTCTTTTCTCCATATTTCTCTTCCCCTTTATAACACAATTCTTTAATTAGATTTTTTTTTTCCTTCACTGATTGGTCAATAGCTTCAACTTGCAAAGGAGAAAAAATTTGCAGTGGTAATTATTTCATTTCTCTCTACCAAAATCCCAATTCTTTGCTTTAAATTTTAAGCTCGATTTTCTTTTTTCTCTAAGAAATTTTCAGTTTGATGGATTCCAAGCAGAAGCTACTTTTTTTTTTCGTACATAAAGTGCAAAAAAATAAAATAAAATAAAATAAAGAAGAAGAAGAAAGAATGAATGAAGAAAAAGATGAAAATTTTAAACATAGTACCTATCTTGCTCTAAATTGCTTTTACATGGGACAATCTTTACCGTGGACTAATAATATTGTTATATAATGAATGATAATTGTTTAGGAGAATTGCATTTGTTGGCAAATACTTTTTTTGTTGGCAGATTCTATGCAGTGATGATATATTATACAGTACATTATGTAAATACATAATTTAGAGTAATATTGAAGACTTGTAGTTGACCATAGTAGACAATTAGTATACCAACAAAAAGAGTAGACAATTAAAAGTTATTGTTATTTATACTTATTGAAAATGTATTCCCTTATCAAATTTATACGTATATATATATAGACAAATGGTTGATTTATGCATGTGCGTGTGTGTGTGTACGTACATTACTGTCTATATATATGAACAAGATGAGTGGTAGAGATCATGAAAATTTGACTACTAATTAATTTTGATTGTATCTATTGTCAAAATTTTAAAATGAAAACCAAATTCATTCTTAGTTTTTTATTTATAATGATTACATTAGTTAGTTTATATAATATACATGTTTTTAATTCTACAAGAAATATTTTTAAAAAATTGCATAACAAACACTAGAAAACATTCTCAAGCTCATTTTCAAGATCGTTACCAAACACTGGAAAATGAGACAGTTTTCTAGAAAATGCTCTTTGGAAAATGAACCATTTTCCAGAAAACTTTAATACTAAAACAAATAGAGCATTAATGATACTACTTGATATGTTTGAACAACATACTTCTTGATATATTAAACCTAACTTAGGGCCAAAATGGGGATATACCCCTTTCGCTAAAACTTTCCAGTAAAATGCCCCACGTTTAAAAGTATTTAAGGATATGCCCCTATTTTAAACTCGATTTTCCAAAAATTGAGTTTCAATGAAAAACTCGATTGGCAAAAATCAAGTTATAGGCAATCAAAAAAAAAAATCCTGCATGGAACTCGAGTTCCATGTAAGATTTTTCAAACAACTCGATTTTCGACAAATCGAGTTTTTCATTGAAACTCAATTTTCTAAAAATTGAGTTTCAAAACAGGGGCATATCCCTAAATAGTTTCAAACAAGGGACATTTTGCTAGTAAGTTTTGGTGAAAATGGTATTTTGCCATTTTAGCCCCCAACTTAGATCTATCCAAATACAAGTAAAGTGCGTTTTGTCAAAGGATTAGCCAATTACATAGAAAATATGATCCTAACATACCCCATCCTCAAAATCTTCTTTGCCAACATCCTCCCATTCATGTGAGGACCACAAATTCCTCGATGGATTTCTTTGATGGTCTTTCTAGCCACATATTTCAAATAAATTTTGCCAATAGGATCAACTATCTTGATAACCTTCCATCCTAACAACTATCCATACTTGAAATGGTAGGATGACTTGTCTCAATTTCTATACAACCCACACAAGTGCAAAGCATGACTTCTCTATGGGTGTGTATCTAGTCTCATAGTTGTGGAACCTCTTGCTCAACTAATATACAACTCTTTCAATCTTATCACCATTTTCTTATGCTAACACGCTCCCTACTGCATCCTCTATGATTGAGAGATAGAAGAACAAAGGCTTCCGAGGTTTTGGAGGTACCAAGATAGGTGGGTGGAGAAGATACTCTTTGATAAGCTCAAAGGCTTTCTGACATTCATCATTCCATGTATGGGGTTCATTCTTCCTCAAAAGTTTGAAGATGGGTTCACAAGTGAAGGTGAGTTTGGTGATGAATCGACTAATGTATTGCAATCTGCCTAGGAATCCCCTTATCTCCTTTTCACTTTTAGGTCTTGGCATGTCCAATATGGCTTTGATCTTGGATGGGTCAACTTCTATCCCCCTATCACTTACTAGGAAGCCTAGTAATTTTCCCACAGTTCCCCCAAAAGTACACTTCTGTGGGTTCGACCTCCGTCTATACTCCTCAATCCTCTCAAAGAACTTCCTCAAATTAGTGATGTGACTTTCTCTATCCTTGGACTCCACAATCATGTCATCAACATATACCTCCACCTTGTTGTGCATCATGTCATGCAACAAGTCTATGGCCATCCTTTGGTAGGTTGCTCCTGCGTTCTTGAGCTCAAATGGCATCACTGTGTAATAATAGATCTCTCATTCAATGGTAAAAGTAGTCTTGGTCATGTCTATAGGAGCCATTTTGATTTGGTTATATCCTAAGAAACCATCCATGAGAAACATCAAGGCACTACCAGCAGTGTTATCTACCAAGACATCTATGTGAGGTAAAAGGAAGTCATCCTTAGGGTAGGCTTTGTTTAGTTCTCTAAAGTCCACACACATCCTCACTTTCCCATCCTTCTTAGGTATAGGCACAACATTGGCTATCCATTCGGCTTGGTGTACGGGTCTAATGAACCCTAATTTCAACTACTTGGTGACTTCCTCTTTGATCTTAAGAAGTCATTCAGTTCTTATGCGTCTCAATTTTTGCTTGATAGGCACCATGTGAGAATGAGTATCAATGTAATGCTATGCTATCTTAGGATCAATACCAAGCATATTTTCGTAAGATCATGCAAGCACTTCTTGGAATTCAGTGATGAGTTCTTTGAGATCTTTTCTTTCTTGTTCATTCAGAGTTGAGCCAATTTTAATTAAGCGTGGATTCTCATTATTGCCCAAATTAAGAGTGTCAAAAGTTGGTTCCATAGGTTCAATTTTCATTTTGAAATTCATTAGAATCATTTAAGTGTAGAATTTCAATATTACGGGACACATCAAAATAAGCCAAATCAAAAATTCATCTTATTAAAAATGTTGAAAAGTACATTGGAACTTGCATTACAAGACATCTTTCACATGCTTAGAAAACCCAACCCAAGTCCATTTGCTAAGTTGCCCATTGGTAGGCATGCTGAATTCTGTCTTTCCTTCCTTTAGGTGCCCTTGGCATCTTCTTCACCTTCTCCCTCGAACAAAGTCTTTAGCTCTATAGACCAATCTTTTTTTCCCATGGCTTCCATATGCACAATGCCTTGAATAACTCATCAAGGCCTTCTTCTTGGTAAAAAAATGTGCAATTTTCCTCTCCACATGTCCAATCAAGCTCAATATCAGTGTAGTAATATATGAGTCTAAACTTGTCGTCATCTTCTTCTTCATCATCTTCATCCTCGTCTTAGGCCAAGACAAAGTACCGCTCATCGTCAGGAGGTGGGGCGGTGTCTTGTTCAATCAAAATGCGAGCAGGGACGACTTGGGTTGTTCCAACCGTCGAGGTCCAATTTGGCAGTCATGATCTTCCTAAGATTCCGTGTTTCTCATTTCAGAAAAGTCATTGACATGAACCCTTGTGAAGGTCCATGGCCCAGGAATATGCTTAGTACCGGGAAAAGCAAACGGACCATTCCTTCAATCATCACATGGTCAACCTCCTCTTAAGTCATGTGATTAGACATCGTGCCATGTAGGAAATCTGGAAGAAGCTATCAAAAGTATGAAGGAATGTCTCCTAACAAAAGCTTCTTTTATTTAGATGTTCTTAGAAAATCTTTAAGTCCATTTTAATGAAGGCCCAATTATAAAATCACTTACTTTCCTCTCATGAACCTTGCCTCTTGTTTCATATGGGCTTGGTTCATTTATAATAAAGCTCTCATCTTACGCTCATGGGCTTTCATTAGAATGTGCTTAGAGATTTTCAACCCTTTGACTCAAACATGGGCCAAAAGGCCCAATTATAAAATCACTTACTTTCCTCTCATGAACCTTGCCTCTTGTTTCATATGGGCTTGGTTCATTTATAATAAAGCTCTCATCTTACGCTCATGGGCTTTCATTAGAATGTGCTTAGAGATTTTCAACCCTTTGACTCAAACATGGGCCAACAATGTATTCATCACCTTTGGGCTATTCCTTTTTCCTATTCATTATCATCATTCTTTTTGAAGTAGCCTCCTAGCTAGAATATATTGTGGCCTTCCACTCAAATCCTATGAATCTCTCATCATTTTGAGCCTTTACATGCAACAAAGAGGCCCAAGATTAGGGAAATTCATACTGACTTTGTAGGATCTTGCTTGCTAGGTCCATAGCATATTTGTTACCTAAGGCCCCAAACTTTCTTTCTCAAGAGGCCTTCGATTTTGGGCTTATGATAGCAAATAAGCTATGATCCTATGAACCTTTCAAGTTAAGACATACCTTTTTATTTTGGGATAAGCCTATTATATATGAGAACTCTTTTTCTTTTCATCCCATTGCTTTAGGGTATGCCATAAGTTTTGGACCATCCTTTCAAATTTTACATCTTTTATTTGTCCCTTAGAATTAGGTGAACACAACATATATGGTTGAACAAACAAGAGATATAAAGGGTACCCTCTTTAGATAGGATCTAAGATCTCTCTAAGTGTGGTAAGCTCCTTAAAGTTAAAGGGATAGATCAATAGGTCACTCACAACTAGATGGGTCATGATTCCAACCTTAGGCCTAAATGGACCGTAATGGATTGGTGGCAAACCGTTAATATACTCAAAGCCAATTATAGGCAATGGTATGGATTGTAAGTTGGTGGGATGAATTTCAGAAAATTTTGGCCCGAATGGAGCCTCCACTTTCCCACTCATCACTAACCATGGAAAAAGGACAAAAGAACCAAGTGAAAGCGTGCACAAACAATATTAAACGAGCCTTTATCAAGATTAAGAAATGGAACACATTGGAATCAAACTCTCTATCCCCAATGGGGTCACCATTGTGGGCGCAAGCACCCGCGACGATGCATTTAGGGTTTCCCCAAGTCCGTGGGAAGTACGCCTTGGCCTAGGGTGGACCATGTCAGAAGGTGTAAATAGAGTTGCCACCTAGTTAAAGTCTAGGAACCATAAATATAACACCCTTTGTAGAAGGACTGATCTTTACCAGAGCACTTGTTCGGAGTTTAGGTATAGGGATGGGAAAGTGTAGGCACACAATCCCACCTAACCCATGGGTCGACTTCCACTCATTGTGTTTCAAATCTTAATCTCATTAAAAGCTCATTTAACATGGTATTCTAATTCACACACACACACACACTAAAATGCATCTAAAGTAATTAACATGGTATAATCATCCCCAAACCTAGCATTTATCTATCATGGCATATAAGCATATATCTCAAAGGGAAAAAACATCATAAGGCAAATCAAGATAATCATGTTATAGCATCTAAACATCAAAGCATGGGATTCAATCAATTACAACATGTTCATCACCCATATCATATTCACCAACCAAATGCATGTTCATTGATAATGCATGGCTTACCTCACTTACCTCACTACATCACAACACCTATGCATCAATGCATGATCATATTCAAATGCATATTCATGGTATTTAAACAAATTAAAACCCTAATAAGCATAAAAAAGAAAAAACAAAGCAAAGCAAAACAAAACAAAACATGGTAAACATATGTATACAAATATGAAAACTAGATTAAACAGAGGCTAAACATGTAGATAAAACAAAGGAAAACCAACAGAATGTGAATTAGAGTTTATGGGCAATAGTATGCATGCGCATACATAGGGCATGTGAACGCAGCTCATATGTTTGCGTATGCATACTACGAGTATGTGTACGCATGCAAGCAGCATGTGCACGCATACACACCCTTAGAACCCTAGCCCAGAAACTACATAATAGAAACACAAAAACAAAGAATTTAACAACCTAACATGCTCAGAATAAAAACACAAAGCAAACCTAAACTAAAAAAACATATTAAAGCAAACAAAACACATATATAAACATAAGGTCAAAAGAAAAGTAAAGAAAAGCGAAGAGCCAAAGTTAGAAACTTTACCTCAACATTAGAATTAGCTAGACCTTGATTTTCACAGTTCCCCTCTGTCAATCTATACACAACCAAATCAAAGATGAGTTAGTAAACTTAGAACTCAAAAATCAAGACCAGAAGAGGTCCCATTCAAACAAAATTTGACTTGAGGATGTTTGTGAAAAATTCCCTCTTTTATTCATTATTTTCTAGTGAATCTTATGTGTTTTACCACTGGAATTCGTCCTCTTTGAAAAAGTGCTTTTTATGGCTATATATAGTTGAAAAATAGGGATTTGGGGTGACTACCAGACGATGTGAGATCCATTCTAAACCTAATTTAAATGTAGAAAACTTATCTTACATAGTTTCTAGAACCCTAGCATATGCACGCATGCATGTGTATGTGTACGCATGCTTCATGCATGCATGCGCAAAGCTTGAGCATGCGTGCGCATATGCATGTATGCATATACTTGCTCTAGGGTTTCTGTGGTCTTTATTTTCCAAAAATAGTTTATTGAATCCAAAAATAAGTTATATTTTCCATTAACACTTTCCTCAAGTCAATTTTCATCTAATTGGGCCCTAAATCAACCTTAAATTTCAAACCACATATAAGTAAATTAAATTCGGACCAAACCATAAGTGAGTAAGTTGTAATTTACCCTAATTTTAAATATAAGTTTAAATTGAAGTTAAATTTAAACCAAAAGATCTTGATATGAGTTGTCAAGATCAGTAGTGGAGTAATTTAAACTTAGTGGTTGAGAATTTTAGGTACCACTCATCTAGCAGTGGATTTGTCTGTATTGGTATTTAAATACTCCTATAGCAGTCAGATAATTAATCACTAAGAGTGAGTATTGTAAGAACCAAAAAAAAAAAAAATACATATGTTTTCTTTAAGGTTCATTTGGTTGAGGAGATGGAAAAGTTCAAGAATAGAAAATTATAGAAGAATGGAAAAATTGAAAGATAGAAAAGATTTAGTTTTCCCTCATTTGTGTTTGGCTGAAAGAGTAGAAAAGTGGAGAGATGGAAAATTTTTTGTTTAGTTGAGAAGAAAAATGAGAGGATAAAAAATGAAGTTTGTATAAATTTACAATTACATCCTTATTAAATAAAACAAAAAAAAATAACACATTTTTTTATTAAAAAATTTTGTACGAGCACTTCACTTTTTTTATTATTTTATTAAAAAGCAAATGACAGAAGGATCCAAAAATAATGAGAAAAAAAGAGGGGAAGAAACAGATAAAAACAACAACAACAAAAAGACAAAAATGTGAGATGAGCACCCAAAAAAACAAAAACCTCAATACCAAAACCAACGAACAGTATAAATAAAAAGAAATGGAAAAAATTTATCCCAAAAAAAAAAAAAAAAAAAAGAAACAGAAAAACAAAAAGAATAAAAAGACAAAAATTTTTGATTCTCTGATACAAATCAGCCAAGGAGCAGAGCTACCAGGGAAAAAAGAGAGGCAGCCCAGGATATTAAATATATTATAAACACTGCAATTCAATCTCTGCATATCTTTTTCTCTGTCCCCTTTGCACAATTTCAGTGTTCACATACAACAAAGCTAAAATCAACAGCAGACCAGTCCTAAGAAATTTTAGAACCCCAGTGCAATAAGTTTACCTAACTGCAAGATCAATATCAAATAGTGTAATATTTCCTTTGAAAGAAAACCCTAATCTTATCTCTTTTGGTGCAGGTGATCTATTAAGGACTAAGGAGTGAATTTTAAATGCAAATATGGCTTTGAGACTCATCATGCGCAGCTTATAAGAAAACTTTTATCATCACATATGACCCTTCAAAACATTATACTGTATGCACCAGGACCAAAAGATCCAGATCCAAGGGCAAACCACCTCACAGTTGTCTCTACACCTTTTGGCCATTTGATTTTTGACAATTAGCTCCAGTACTTTTGTTAATTTTACAATATGCAGAGGGACCAAGTTGAACAAGAGAGTACAACATATTGCCACAGATAAGGACAAGTGCCATCCTCATCAACAAGGAACATTTATTAAAAATAAAAAGGCACCTGGACTCACATCATTCGTAATCTTAAAACTTAAAATACATTTAAACTGAATTTGACTTCAGATAAAAACTCACTCCTGATCTTGAGATCTAACAAATATTTTATTGGGTGAGTCAACAAAGAGCTCATTTATTTCCAATGTACTTATTATTTATATTATTATTTTTATAAGTAATAAGAAATTTTATTGAAAGAGGAGAATCCCCAAGTACAAATGGTGCATACAAAAGGTTCACTATCCAACATACTTCCATTTTAGCATGCCAAGTGTTCTAGAATAGCAGATGGAAACGAAGGGACATCAAGCTGACCTAACTCCTTCAAAATCATGTCATAGATAGGAATGCTGCAAGCTAACCCTACTTCATCAGAAAGAAAATTCAAGTTCACAACATGTCTAACTGAGTATGTTCAAGCCTATAGATAAAAAAGTTTGAGCACATGGAGAGAGTAGAAGAATATAAATTGTTAGATAAAGCATTTAAAATAAAATTCTTAGGGAGATGAGAGGAAAAACTATGATGGGGGTCAAGGAAAATAAGTTAATGAAATGCATCTAACATAAATAATTTATATGATAGATTTAAATGCCAACAAATGGGTTTTCCATGAGCAGCAGATGCAGGACAAAGGAGGGATTTATTTGTCCTTTATAGAAAAAAGGGGGAGGGGGTGGGGTTGGTAAATTCTTGTAGATTGAAACATCTATTTAAAAAAGTAAAAAAAAAAAAAAAAAAAAACTGATTTTGATCAATTTGAAAAGGAGGAATGGCAGGAAGGGAGGGAAATCAGCCTGATGAAGCTGAAAAGGGTATTCCCAACTAAAATATTTGCCATTTCATACCCATGACAACATCTCTAATCGAAAGGCAGTTTCTAGTAAATTGGTTTGACGGTCCACATTGGTACCTAATATATGGTACTTTTGCATGTTCCAAAATTATTAAAAGATAATCTAGCAACATTAGGGATACCAGATAATCAAATGTACCGTTTCTGCACCAAAACAAGAGCCACAATATTTTTCATTGTGTTCAAGCCTGCCACCATGTTTCTGTAAGGGCTTGTCAATCTGCATTAGGGAAAGGGTGAAGATAAGAATAAAGAGATGGAAAGCAAACACAAGCAGAGAAGGCTAAGGATTTTCTCTTTTTCCAATGAACTATTGTGTTGAGAAAAAATCGTCAAAGCAAAGAAAAATTTTATACTTAGCTTAAATCATGAAAACAAATAAACAGAGCATCAGAAAATAGGATAACAAAATTCGAACTGTATTCCTACTTAATATGATAACAACTGCCAATCCAAAGCCCATCTGTTATGGTTCCCCAATTTGTAGCCAAATAAGCAGGCACCATGTCATCCATAGACAAGCCTAACAGAACAATAGGTTTGAAACTAATCCTTCAAACCATTTGCTGACTAAACAACATCTACCACAGTTCATACTACAATAGGCCCACCTCTTACTTAAATCTATAATCCACTATGGAAGCAACTCATTCACCAAGTATCAAAGCACTTTCTCGTGCAGCCAATTCAATCGCGGATTCATTCTTATGTGGATGCTTGAGTTGTGTATTGGTGTGTGTGTGTGTGTGTGTATAAATTGGTATCCATCTGATACAAGATATGTTAAAAACAAATGCTTACTGAAGAAGTGTGCCACAGAATTGTTTTCTTACTAACCTTTGGTGCACCAATCCCATCCTGCCTAACTTCTATTACATTACTATGAGCATCGATTCTTTTCTTGAAAATATCATGTCTCTGCAAGTAAAACAATGCATCATTCATCCTAAATTAGCAAGAGCAAACAAGTATCAAATTCAGGAGCACTTGTCAGATTCAATAAGAAAGAAATGGTGTAAGTATTCAAATTTTCAAATGCTAGGCATGTCTTCATTATTATTCAACTAGTATTATTAAGGCTAAAAATTAATCAATAAGAAGACATTGCTTGCAGTACATACTATATCAAGGTGTTGCTCTCCACTTATGTCCATGGCATCAAGACTGAGTAAATTGACATCTCAAAATAGNTACGCATCCAGTTTCCGAAGCTTATGAAGAACATTGTCCATGCCGACACAACAACACCACCAAAACACGACCAAAATCTCTCTCTCTCTCTGTTTTTTCAGAACACAAAAAAAGTGAGTTCCCAGGGTTTAGTGTTTCTCGGAGGTTGACCGGTGCTTCCAATTTTATTACAAATACAAGAGTGACGCAACACGCATTTCTGATTGGCTGTTTTTCCGTGACATGTCATTGTTTATTATTATTATATTATTGAATAAATGATTAATGCTACTATACTTTTCTAAGTAAATCCTAGGTGTCCCAGCTGTTATTCGTATTAATCTTGACTGTATTATTTATATTAATTTTTTATCTATTAATAATAATTTACCACTTAAGATTTGTTGTAAAAATATAATATAAAATAACATCATTGAGTACAATAACTCTGAGGTGACAAGCTCTTAATGATTAATAATTAGTTATTTTCTCTTATTGTTTAAAATTACACTATATTAATATAAGAGTTAAATCTTTTTATAGTGTACTTTAAGTTAAGTAATGTGTTTGAACTTGTAATTAAGTGTTGGTTTAACAATTACTTTGTTTCTTAAAAAAAAAAAAATCACTAATCATATTATGATTAATATGAGTGTACTGCTATTAATGTGAATGGATTTGTATTAAGTGCCTAAAGTTAGATGGACTTTTTTTTTTTTTTTAGAATCAAGTTAGTTGGACTTGGACAACCCAAAAATGACATTTATTATTCATGGGTCAATTTGGTCCAACTTGGCGCCTAATAATAAGTCAGTTGACTGGATTGGTCTGTTTTTATTCTTTACCGTAACTAGAAGTCTAAAAGTGGAAAGTAGGATGACTTGAAGATCTTTAATCGGGTCCAGAATGGATAAGGCTTTTAGATGGGTTTTTATAAAGCCCAATGAAAGCTGGTCGTCACTCAACTTGCGTTACAACCCACGTAGTATTTTCATTTTGGAAAATAATTTGATTTTATTATCTAGATTAGATGATTAGAACTTTTTACAAGTGAAATTATCAAAAGAAATGTTATGTCCACAATATTTTTATAATAAATTTTAAATGACAAGTTGTTACTAATTATTACTGGTGGATAAAAAATAATTTTAATAGTAGATTCAAATTAAAATTAATAACAATTTACTATCTAAAATTTATTGTGAAAATGTTATGGATAATAGCACTACTCAAATATCAATTAATTTTTTCTCAAAAAAAAAAAATCAATTAATTTGTGTCAACACCCAACCTCTAATTTTATTTTAGCAAGGACACCCCACATAAAAGAGTTAAAAAAGAAAAGAAAAGAAAAGAAAAAGAAGCCAATACCAATTCTAACACCGCCAAACCACAATTGATATTTCTTTAAGAAATAAAAATAAAAAATAATAATAATAATAATAAAAACCACTTTTCTGTTTAGTTTCTGGAATCTGGAATCTAAAATTACTTTGATAATCACGTGGGTCCATAATTGACCATTGGCATGTAAATTCACATCACATGCAGAGTGCAGACGCAGTCATTATGCCCAATTAAAGGTAAATTGGTGTCTTCCAAGTGCAGAACAGTGCTTGGAGCATTATTTTACAAAAGATTAATTTTGATTGATAAAGATGTAGTCTGTAGTGCAGACATGCATGTGTGGTTGTTGGTACCCATTTTTTAACATTATGGGCCAGCAAACAAGACCCCAAGCCCAGTTGTAAAAGCCCAAAAAAGCAGGGAAAGAGAGTGAAGAATCGGCCTAGCGATCAAAAAGGAGGACTCGCTGCAGAATACGCAAAGATAAGATAATTAACAGAGGCCTGGTCAGGAAAAAAAACAATTCTCACCGCGTAGCCCATAAGAAAAGAGGAAAGCAGACCCACGAGAGACCCAAAACGCATTGAAAAAGAGGAAGCCCACTAAGAAAAGCTCCTGCAGGATGGTCCATGAATTTCAAATAAGCCCAAAGAGTCACAGGCGTTGTGTATAAGAACAGTAGAGTCCTCGAACATTCCTAGAAAAGGAAAAGAAGAAAAAAACGTGAGGGAGTACAAGGGCATTAAATGCAATACGCCAATTCCTGAATTTTGGATATTGAGCTGTGTGAAAGGAAGAATGGGTTCTGCTCCGCCGTATCCCAAACCCAGAGGAGGAGAGGAGGACTTACTAAGTTCGGGAGCTATGGCTTGGTGGAGGGGAGGGAAGTCTTTGGTTCTTGTTATTTTGATGTGATACTCTTGGGAAAAAGCCTTGCTGGTAAGTGCTTTAACCAAGAGGATAAAAATACAGTGGACCATAAGGTACATGCTTAGAAAATTTTAAGGTTGAACCTTAGTTGAAATTTAAATTTTGCATAACAGATAGCATATTTACCGAATGGGGAATGGGGAAAGCAATTGAAGTCTCTTTTGTAAAAGAATGTGCCAAAAGGAAAAGAAGATAGTTAGCGGGAAAAGGGGCGGCTGTAAATTAATATACCATAAAAGCTTAACAAAGCTAAGGTAGAACTCACCCAAGAATTTGTGTATAAATAGGGGTAGAACTCACCCACGGGGGCACAACACAACAAGAGCAAGAGTGACCAACATTGGTAGAGAGAAATCATAGTATAATAAATAATTAAAATCCCTTAGCAAAATAGTTTTGCAGCACCGCCAATGGTTGGGTGGATTTTGGAGAGGATAGAAAAAGAGGAGTGAAAAATATGAGAGAAAAAGAGTGGGGAGAATGTTTGGTTAGGAGGGGAAAAAGGGAGAGAAATGGTGGGGAACAGCTGTTTTTTCTCTATGCCTATCAAAACTCAATCTCATCAAAATAAGGAGAAAATAAAAGAGAAAGAGAAAAAGTGTGTTGGACGAAATTGCTCTACCCCACCCATCAGACAACTTACTCTATAAATATAAATAAATAAATAAATAAATATATATATATATATATAACATTCTACAAAAGTTATGTTCTTTCTGTAATTGTTCTGTAGTTTTCTAAATCTCACACTCTCTCTCTTTCTCGCAGTCTGATGATGACTGCTGTAATTCATGTGAAGAAGTTCGTGATGCATATAGGAAAAAAGGTTGGGCACTAACGAATATGGATCTGATAGACCAGGTTAGTCAGTTTATAATACTATTTTTTACAGAATGTCATCGGTTCATACACGCATTAGTTTTCTTGGATTACAATGTAAAAACTAAGGTAATCGACATTGAACATCTAGTATTAGTTGAGCAGTTTTTGGTTTGTAAAAACTAAGAAACCAAATGGGTTTTGAACCCACAAATACATCGTCCATCTTGTTCTTATAAGGAGATGACAAATGCTGTTTGGTATATGAGCTGAGCACATTGAACTAGAGATTCTGTTACTGAATTAGATTAGTTATTTGTATTGCTTCTGAATCTTGAGGTAAATATTTGTGGGTTGGAGAACTTTTTTGACCAGAGAAATCAATATGATTAATTTTTTTTGATAAGTAAAGATGTCTTATTCAAAGAAAAGATTACTTCATGCTCACAATGATGATCACAACATAACCTAAAAGAATTACAAAAGGATTATGTACAAAAGTGAAATGACTCCTTGAAATCTACCCTCCATGGTTAATACCCATTAGATCCCAAAGGCTCTAAATACCACACTCCATAAAGCATATGCAAATTCACAATAGAGCAGCACATGGTCCGCTGTCTTCTTATTACACCGGCACATACTCCAACCAACCAGAGAGAAGCCTTGTTTGATAATATTATCACAAGTTAAAATCTTTCTTTAGGTTGCTGTCTAAACGAAGAACAAAACCCTCTTCAAGACCTTAAATGTGCCAAATACTCTTCCAAGGGAAAGAATTAGCCTTTCTACCTCAAATAGTGACATAGGACAACAACACTATTTCAATGGGACAATTAAACAACAATAGAACAAAGGATAAACCTTAGGAGTTAGCACCTAAGGGTTGCTTAGAGTCAGCACCAAGCAAAACTGGAGTCAGCACCAATGTAAAACAAACACATTTTTTATAATTCCCAAAAGCTGTCCTACAATAATCAAAAAAAGTGCTTAAATAGCAAGCAATAAAATGCATAAAAAAAATAATAGAAAAACCCTAATTATTAAATGCTCAGGCTTGCTTAATCTTCAAGCCCAATTACTAGTAGGCTCCATCCATAAGGCCATAGGTTAGGCCGTCTTCTTTTTGCTCTTCCTCCCATACATGCGTATAATTGGAGGCTTGTACCTTGTGTCCGCACCAACTCCCCTCGGGTGAGAAGAACTCGACCTCGTCGAGTGGAAATCTGAAGAGCTCTAATAGTACTCAAGCAAGTCAGGATCTCGAGTAATCCATGTGCAATCAGAATATGTTCACCCTCACCAACGAACTAGGAAACGATGAACTCCTCCATCCCTAGTAGAAACAATCTATTCATCTAAAATAGCATCAATAGGATCAAGCAAAGGCTCATCAAAAGGGGTATCAGGAATAATTGTGGGGCTTTTATAAGCAACTAGATCCTATATATTAACGGAGGAGCTAATACCATAATCATGAGGAAGGTCAATGACATATGCATTTGGGCCCATTCGTTTCAATACCTTGAATGGTCCGGCACTACGAGCCTGCAATTTCTTAACAGTTCCAAAGGGAAACTATTCAGGTCGAATCCGAATCATGACATAATCTCCTACCTGAAACTCTACATGACGTCAAAGAGTGTCAGCATAAATTTTATATTTAGAATTACTTACCTAAATTTTTTTGCAAATCTCATTATACAAATCATGAATATGTCATGCAAATGACTTAGCAGATTCAGAAATTCTAACATGTGGGGACATGGGCAAAAAACCTAAGGGCTTCCTAGGTGTATACCCATGCACAACCTCAAAAGGACTAGCGCCTATAGACCTATTGACAAAGCTCTTGTATGCAAGTTGGGCTGTAGGAAGAATTGAATCCCAATTCCAATTGGCTTCACCCACTAGACACCGAAGGAGATTGCCTAGACTGCGATTAACCACCTCAGTTTGACCATCAGTTTGAGGATGAAATGTAGTGGAAATTTTCAATTTGGTGCCTACTAAATACCACAAAGTCTTCCAAAAATGACTCATGAAGTGAACATCCCTATCAAGCACTATGGTTTCGGGAAGACCATAAAGTTTGACAATCTTATCAAAGTAAAGCTTTGCAATCTTAGAAGCATTAGAGGTCTTAGAACATGGTAGGAAATGTGCTATCTTTGAGAAGTGATCAACAACTACTAGAATAGAATCATGCTTCCTAAAGGTGCGGGGCAATTCTAACACAAAGTATACTTACATCTTGCCACGGGTGATATGGCACAAGTAGAGGTTTATACAAGCCAGTGTTTTGTTTGCGATGTTTGGCTAGTTGACATGTATGACACTGACCAACTATCTTGGCAATGCCCCTCTTAAGACTCGGCCAATAAAATTGACGTTCCACTTCCTCAATTGTTTTGTCTTGGTGAAAATGACCTGCAAGGCCTCCTGCATGCCTCATAAGAAAAATGAACATCGATTCACCCACTCCCTCTCAATCTCCATCTCATCTTATGAGCTCGCTCCCTCCTAGGGATATTTGAGTTATAAAGATCTAAAAAAAAAGTGACTCCAATTCCCAATTATGGAAACCTCTACAAAAACATTCCAACTCTATCCCAACCCATCTAAGTGAATTTCCATGATTGAATGAACTGAGGCACCCCATCTAAGTGGCTTTATTGCCTTAAGTCAGTGCTCTGTTTTCTCTGATACTCTATTTGAGTAATGAGAAATTGGGATATGGGAACTGTGTTTAAGTGATGAGAAATGAGTGAGAACTAAGTTTTGACCAAACAGGCTCTTATGTGCCAGTCTTAGTGGGAGAGTTAATTTATCAATTGCTACTTCATTGCATGTTTCCCAAGTCTCTTCTTCTTTTTGCAATCTTTGGGGTTAAATGAGTGATATCTCCGAAGGTGGTTGCAGTGTTTCTTTGTTAGCAAGGGATGATTGGAAGGCAAAAATTGTGCAACTAGATGCATTTGTGGATAGGTTGGATAGAGAGAAACAATCATTCCTTCAATTGCATTGAGTTATCTACTCTTGAGTGAAATCCATATTTCTTCATAAATTTGTATGAGTGGTCTAATGCGATTGGCATCATATCTTCCTTTCCTTTTTAGTTTCCTTGATGGTTTTCAATAAAAATTGTATACTTCAATTTTTCATTTTTTTTTCAGTTTACTTATTAAAAGACTTCAGGGAAGCTAGGGTAGGAACATACACGGTTCAGCTTGGGATAAGTTCAGTTCAGGGCATTTTTCAACCCAACATGATCGTTAAGTTCGGTTTAGGTTATTTTTCAACCTAACATGATCTCCTTGAGTTAAGAAATTTCTGATCCAACAATGAAGGGGAATATTCACGAAATTCTCAAGTCTGTGAGATGCAAAAAATAGAGAAAAATATGCGCCAAAGAAAACAATCACACAAGACAATATTTACGTGGTTCAACAATTTACTTACATCCATGAAGTTGTAAGGATTTCACTATTCTCAAAGAAACATACAAGATGTAGCAGTATAGTTTTTTCTTTTAAAAACAACATAAAACCCTAAACTCCAAAACAATAGTTTTTCTATCCTGCGCACAGAATTCACAATGGGCTACAAAACGGGCCAACGGCTTGGGCCTATCAACCTGAGCCTCCGCTCCATGGACTAAGTCTCAGAAAATCTCCCATCAAAAACAGTAATAATATTATTTAAGTTCGGATCATAATCCGAATCAAATACAACTAGGCTCCACAAAGCCCAATACAACCCATAGGATCAAGTTTAGTTAGGCTAGCACCATTTTGTTAGGTCTAATAAAAAATTGTGTTTTCAATTTGTTGGTATTTTGTTTGATTGGTCTCCCTCTTGTGGACTCATGAATAGAGATTCCATTCCAATATTTATTGAGTCTCTATCTCTTTGTACATAATCATTTAGTATTTTTTTGGAATATTTAGGTTTTCTTCATGCCTTCTTTGCATAAAGTACTCTCTTTTCAATAAAATTTAAATAACCTATCAAAAATAAAAAATAAAAAATTAAACAATTGAGCCTAATATTTCAGTTTCATAATAAGTCTCAAAATATCAAAATAAATCAAACTAACAAAGTTGAACCAAGTCTGAAAATCCAAAATAAATCTAACTCAAATTTAAAATACTTTAAATGAAAAATAAATAAAACTATTAATAGCATGGATTAGGATTGGGTTGAAACTCTTGCCTACCTAGACCTGGCCCAACCTAAGATTCAAAAAATATTTAGAACCAAATACAACCCATCAATTTATGAAGAACCAACTTGAGGCATTAGGTTTGGTTCATTGGGCTGGTGAGTTGAATACACGACCCTAGCTAGGGGTATGGAGTAAGGAATGTATCAGGAGTCATTATTTTAGATGTTGGAATGGCATGAAATCTAGTATGAAAGAATCTATCATTGATGAACATTTTTTTTTAAAGGAGACACACTTAATTACTTTCAAACATGGGACAAATGTTAGATGCATTTCATTATTACTCGGAAAAGTTGATAGAAAGTGCTATGAAATTGCAAGATGATACTAAGAGAGGAGCATAACCACTGAACATAGGTTGGTGGTGCTAAATATTTGAATTAGAAATGGAAAAGAATAGGTATTAAAGATATTTATGACACTGCAATAACTAGTGCAAGAACAATTGGAGGCTTTACAAGTTCGTTTTCTATCACAATAGATTTGCATCTAGAATCAACTTTAAGTACATATCTCTTTGCACTAGTTATGATTGAACTTATTAGACTGATTGAAAATGAAGTTTCTTGGTGTATCTTTGCAATTGATATAGTCTTATTAAATGAAACTAGATGTGGGAGTTGACGCCAAGTTGGAAATTTGGAGGGATGTTTCAGAATTTAAGGGTCTTAGGTTAAGTAGGTCTAAGACATGGTACATGGAGTGTAAGTTTAGTCTAAGGAGAAATAGATATTGAGAGGTTGTTAGAGTTGATGTTTAAGAGATACCAAAGTGTGAGTACTTTTGATATCTTGGATTAATAATTCTTAAAGTGGGAGAGGTCAAATAGATTTTATTTTTTTTGAAAGGGAATAAAACTTAATTAAACCAAACAGACATACAAAGGAACCTGCTATGCAGTACAGAGAACATACATTGATTGCTTCCATACAAACTTCATTAAATCAAGTTGGCTCCATATCAGAATGCAGGAACGGTAGAACAAAGGAAGGAGCAAAGTCTTTCCAAACTTGATGGCTTCCAGTTCTTCGTGCATGTTGAGCTAGCTCATGAGCCACAGTGTTGTATTTTCTGCTTAAGTGCTTGAAATGGCAAGACTCAAAAGAGTCACAGACCTGAAGAATTCCCTGAATAAGTTGTCCATGGGTGCTTCCTATATCCTTATCATTGATTGCTTGAATGACAGCCAAAGAGTCAAATTCAAAGACAACCCGAGGCAACTGAAGTTCTTCAGCAAGAAGGACACCTTGTTCCAATGCAAAGATTTCTGTAAGCTCAGCAAAGAAATAAGACTGGAGTGGCAAGCAAAGAGCAGCCACCACTTGACCATTGCTGTCTCTAATGGCAACTCCCACATTGGAAAAATTATCTTACTCTAAAGATGCACCATCAACATTCACTTTGTGGATTCCAGTGGGGTGGCAGGAATCATAGAATAAGAGTATGGTGGATTAAGTGGAGAAATGCATCCGGAGTATGATGTGAACCCAGAATATCTATTAAGTTAAATGCAAAATTTTACGAGATTGTTATAAGACCGACTATGCTATATGGTACTAAATGTTTGGTTATCAAGATGCAACATGTTGAAACAAAATGTGAGAATATTAAGATTGATAAGTGGAATAATGAAAGATAAGATAAAAATGAAGAAATTCATTTAAAAATAAGAGTGGTTTCTATTGATGAAGAGATGAGGAAGAGTAGCAACAGATAGCTTGTTCATGAGCAAAGAAGATAAATTAATGTAAGGAACAAATTCGAGTCGAGACAATAGAAAGTGGTAAATGATGACCTAAAATAACACCAATGTAAATAGTAAAAAATGACAAGTTAATTTAGGAAGTAACAAAAAGTATGATTCTAGATAGGATAGAATAGAGGAGAAGAATGCGTGTGGCTAACCTTGATTAATCTATTAAGGATCAATAGCCGGGTAGCTGACCCCAAATTTTTGAACTAAGGCTTTTTTCCTTCTCTTTTTTTGTTATTGGTGTTAATAATGGGAAAAGAAAAAAAAAAACAGAGTGCAATGCAATCTGCTTGTGATGATAAGACAATTGTGTTTTAATTAATGAGGATTATGTTGAGTTACATAGCCAAGTTTGTGGAATGACGTTGTGACTAGTACAGGCAACTGCTCCTTACTTTAGAGATGCGCTGTTAATTTAATCCCTTACTGCTGAGATACATAATGCAAGGAAGTATGGAAGACCATGTGGAAACTCTTTCGACAACTGGGCTCTGATGCCTCTCCTTATTTGACAGTTTTCAGAGTCACGAATTTGTGCAACATTTTCTTGTGCATGCTGTAGGTTGAAACTTTAGCTCCTCATTGAAAGCAATGAATTGAATATATGCACACATGGACATGGATGTCTACATATGAAATTTACATGCTGCCCTATGCATATTTCGATTCCCAAGCTTGGGACTTTGTTTTCTGTAGCTTTATATTGTTTTTGACTTTCTTATTTGTCATTTTGGCTTTCAGTGCAAACGGGAAGGTTTTATCCAAAAGATAAAAGATGAAGAAGGTGAAGGATGTAATATTCATGGATCACTTGAAGTTAATAAAGTGGCTGGAAATTTTCAGTTTGCCATTGGGAAAAGCTTTCACCAGTCAAATGTTCATGTGCATAATTTGCTGGCCTTGGAAAAGGATATTTATAATGTATGATTATCTTGGTACCAATAATAGTTTGGCTTAAAAAAAATACATCACTATCGAATTTTAGCATAATTTGTCATTTTTCTTTGATTTTTAACTTTAATTTGATGTCATCACCATGATGATACAGATAAGTCACAGAATCAACAAGTTAGCTTTTGGTAACTACTTCCCCGGCTTAGTCAATCCCCTTGACGGGTAATTGTTTCTTTCTTCTCCTGTCTATATATTTACATGTTTTGAAATGCTTTCTAGTATTCTATATTGCATTAGTGTCATACCATTTGAAATTGAATAAAGATGGAAACATTGTTTACATGAATGTTTTCCACCAAAAGTGCGTAAACTATTTTTTGGTGTAATTAACATATCATAGAATACTGCTGCTCCAAATAAAATTTGGAATTCAAAAATTATGGTTGATGCAGCATATTCCAAATTGGAAATTGTGTGATGTATCTGTTATGTTTTTCTTAGTTATGTGCTCATTTCGGCTTTCTTTCTTCCTCTTCACGATGGAAAATGTTTTGGCCATCAAATGAAATTGCTAGATTGTTCAGTATGTTCACTATCTTCTGAATAACCATTAAATAAACAAATTCTAACTTAATTTATTTGATTTAATATGTTATAATTTTCCCTTCTCAATGTCTTTTCAGTGTACAATGGGTGCCTGAAACACCAAATGGTTTGTACCAGTATTTCATCAAGGTTGGTATCATGTTCTCGTTACTTTGTGTTTGAGGTTTCACAAACAAATGCTGAATGATCTTGTCCTGTTTATAGATCTTTTATTTTGTGTTCATTTTGTGAATTAAGCACTGATATCAATTGAATATCTAGATTAAATACAAAAGCATACAATCAAAATCTGAAAATTTTATAGCAGTCATAAATCTTTAGCTATTACAACACACTGAAAAGGCAAATGTAAGTTGTTGGTGGAAATTTTTATGAGAAACGCATTATATCTAATTTTTTATGATATCTTCAGTTTGTAGACCCATTTGAAGAATGGTGTTCTTTACAGACCATTAAAGTTATCTTATAAATATTTTATGGTGCTCTGGGTTTGTCTTATGAAAAGCAATGGAATTCCTACTTCACCTTGTTGATGGTCTGAATGAGAATCATGTGTAAATGCAGTTTTGAGTGCTGGTTGAAGAATTTTGGTCTATATTTTGAATTTCTGCTATGATAGTTTTGAAATGAATTATTGGAGACTAACCTTTGTCTTGTTTGTGTGTATGTGTACACATGAATGCACTAAGGGTACGTTTGGTACACTGAATGTAGATTACATTATGAATAGTAACCTTTATTACTGGGAATAGAAAACATTGTAATGGAATAATTATTACTATTCATAAGTTTGGTTGTTACATATGGAAAACTTGTAAAAGAATATGTATAAGGAAACTTTACATTTTTGGAAATATATTAATTTTAAAACCTATTATATACACTAAGGAATAGTTATTACATCCATTTTAAAGAGGAATCCTATTCTTCAATTTAAAGAATAGTTATTCCAATGTAATAATTAATCTATGTAATAAAGATGCAACCAAATGACCGAATTGATATTACACATGAATAGCTATTCTATTACAGGAGCTATTACAGTGTACCAAACGTACCCTAAGTCTTTGTATAAATGTTTGCCTGCGTATGACTGCAGTGTTTTCACAATTAGAAGCAAGGATTTTTATTCATATTCATTATGAATTTGGCAGGTGGTACCTACTAAATACACCGACATTAGAGGTCGTACTGTCCAGTCAAATCAGGTATTGTTAAACAAATTGAAGACGACAAAAACTTATTCTTTTATGTTATAAATAGATCATGCTGTAAGATGCACCATTAACGGCATTGTGCAGTATTCTGTGACAGAGCATTTTAGGGGTGCTGAGTCAGGTCACTCTCCGCCTGTTCCTGGAGTTTTCTTCTTTTATGACATTTCTCCAATTAAGGTTGGTATTTTTGTCCATAGCTATCAGGCTACTTGAAAATGTGATTTGGACCCAATCATGACTATTTGGCTACTTTAGGTTTTAGTAATGAAAATTCTACTTTGTTTTGTTTTTTTCTTTTTGATTTTCACACATTTATTTTTGTTTTCTTACAATAAAAAAATTCTAAATGCATAGGATTATAGCTGCAACCACTCTCATATGAGAGAACCAAACAGGGATAATGAGCAAAAAAGACGAATAACTGTAGATGCAGTGAAAGTTATGTGGATTGTATGTATTTGAAAATAGTTTCTGTATGAAGTAGACCCCTAGGCATCTTTCATGGAATGGGACTCAGTACTGCCACAAAAGGTGACAAGAAATCAGTAGCTCTTTGAACTTATGTGGTGGATAAAATTTTTCTAAAATTATATCCTAAACCACTTAGCAAAAAAATATATATATATATCCTAAACCAATGCCCTTAGAGAATCTGTTAACTTTTCCTGTTTTACAATTTATTTTTTTGCATGTTTCAGGTGACTTTGAAAGAGGAGCATGAAACATTTTTACACTTTATGACCCATATTTGTGCAATAATTGGAGGTAGTGCTCTCTCTGACTATTTTACCCACTTTCATGCATATGTACGTACGTAAAGCTTTCAGCTCCCATTAAGCTAAAGCTTGTGTTCTGAATCTGATATCATTCTCTGATTAAATGATTGTTTTTAGGTGATTTTAACTTTTCTTTCCCTTACATTTCTCTTTCCAAGATATTTTAGATTTTGGGTAGTCACTTTTAGAAATTTCCAAACAGTCACTGTATACCAAATTGAAAACTTATGATCGGTTCACTCCACTAGAACTAGAAGTAGAGATTTATGTATGTTGGTTGTGAGTTTATTCTTCTTGTTTTCCTTTCTTGTTATGCGCTTGTTACTTTATAAGAATCACTTACGGCTCGTATCTCTTTGTTTAGGTATTTTCACATTTGCGGGAATAATAGATTCCTTCATATATCATGGTCAGAGAGCGATCAAGAAAACAATGTAAATTGGACAAAGTAGCTGATATCTTTGCCATTCCACATGTGCTGCTCCAAAATCCAGAAGGCTTCTGCGGGACTTGGGAAATCGTTGAATCATTTTTTTTTTAATGAGGGTCAGAAATCACAAGATTATGTGGCTGTTTTTACTTAGTGAGTAGGGTTAATACTCCTATTTCATTCTGTCAAATCATGCTTCTTTTTTTCTTTTTCTTTTTTTTTTTTTTTTTTTTTGTTCCCTCCAGTTAGTGATTTGTAGATTTACGAGACAATTTATTTTCTTGGGAATTAGATTAATTTTCATACCTTAATGGAATCAAGGGTAAAACAATCTTTGTAAATGTGATGCAAATGTCCACTCAAATTGTGATAACTTGAAAATTTCTAAACATTGTCAGGGACAGAACTAGGATTCATACCAAGGGGAGCCAAAGCTTAAAACCAAAAAAAAAACTTATGAAAATAAAAACTAATATCTATTTCATATTCAACAAAATACTACATACAAAATAAGTATTTCTTAAACATTTCATATTATAAAACACATCAACAAAGTATAACATACAAAATAAGTGTTTATTATTTTGTCCGCGATTTTTGTTTAGTTCATATTTATTTTTTTATTTTGTTTTTGTAGTTAAAGGGGTATGAATTTTATTTATTTATTTATTTTCTTGTAGGTCAATATCTAAATATTTTAGATGAGGAGAGACAAATATATATATATATAAAAGAGTAAATCTTAAGTTTTTTTATACTAGTTTTTTTTTTTTAATTTTGGTGGGGGGGGGGGCAATGGCCACCCTCTACCCCAACGTGGGTCCGTCCCTGAACATTGTTTGGATTTGGTGAAAACTAAGTTATATAACTTAGTTTTATCACCCATAATTCAAAATATGTGGGACCCATAGAAGAACAAAAATTTTTTAGTGATGTTTTCATCACTCAATACTTCAAAAATCTGAGTTAGAGTTATGAAAATTGAAAGCACATTTTGGAGGTTTTCAAGTGATTAAAAACTGAGTTCAATGACAAACTTGTAAAAAAAAAAGTTTCTGGGACCTACTAGTCTTTGTCAAGTCAGAATAAGTACTATTGGCACATTTCTTTTTTTCATTTCATTTTAGAGTTTCTTCTCTCCATTTCCACTTTACTCTTCCCCACATCCTTCTCTTTTCCTACTCTCACATAGGGGTGGCAATTCATGTTAGCATGTCGGGTTCGTGTCGTGTCAACTCATACGTATCCGACTATATAGGTCAACATTAAACCAACATGTTTATTAAACGGGTCAAAATTCCTCAACCCTAATATAACCCACTTATTAAACGAATCAGTCATGCCAACCTGTTTATCTGATTTTATCAAAATGGAGAAAAACATTTATGAAAAACCAAGCAAATAAATATTTTAAATGTAAAATTTAAAACTAATGAGTAACTGCATCACAAATAATCATTCAAAACTAAAGCATATCTCAATATCATAAATAATTAATCACAATGTGTCAAAGAAAATAAACCACAACAACTAATAAGTTTATATACCTAGGGTTTGAATGGTATATTGGTAAAAATTCATTTAATTAAACAGGCCAAACAGGTCAAATGAGTTCTATAGGTTGAACCCTAACTCAACTCGTTTATCAAATAAGTCTATCATGTCAACCCAAATATAACACGAACCCATTAAGCATCAACCCATAACTTGCTAATTTCGTGTCGTGTCGTGTCGTGTCGAGTTTGCGGGTCATGTCCAATTTTGCCACCTCTACTCTCACACTTGTTCTTTTCATTTCAAAGACCTAAACCACTCCTGGTCAGCCGAAGAGGAACTTGCCGTGATTGAAGTCTTTGTCCCTGAGACCCAACCTCTTCACCGGCGAGGCCTGCCCTGTCATTGGTGGGTTGTCACTCCACTTGTGCTTCTGCTGTACTGAGATAAATTTTAAAAACTACAAAGTTTTTCTATTCAAAGCTTATTGGGGTTGATCTGTTCAAACGGGTTTTTCTAAAAAAAAAACTTCTTTGGTAAAGTAGAATTGTAAGATCCCATGACTCATCTTTACCTTTACCACCAAAAAAAAAAAAAAGTGCAGTGCAACGAACCCAACTAAAATGATAGTGACAATGTAACATGTTAGCTAATTGTTGTAAGGTGGACCACTAATAAGAAAAAGTAATTATTATTTATAACAAAAATGTAAAAATCAAGCTAATTCTAGTTAGAGTGTGCCGAAGTGAGAGGAAGAGTTTTTGGCTTATGGGTTTTGGTCCTTTTCTGGGTTTTCAAATGGGAGAAGATGAAAGTGAAGGGAGCAATGTTGTTCTGTGCAATGTCAGTGGGTGGGCTCCATTATTTTGCCGAAAGGTGAAGCTAAAGAGTGAGAAATGTAACTCAATTTTGTGTCCAAACAGAAATTAAAGAGTATTTGAGTTATAATGAGAATTGAGTTATGAGTTATAGGTTTTAAGTTTGAGTTATGAGTCTTGAGATATGGGTTTTGAAAATTGAGTCATGAACAATCCAAACAGCAACTCTTTCAAATCTCTTTGGACCATTTTTATCTTAAAAATATGGATTCAAAATGCCATTAAATAAATTTTGCTCTAAATAAGGTTCGAATCACAACTTAGCTCATATTATGATTGAAGAAGATTTTAGGCTCAAAAGGCAAAATTGAGTCCAAAAGTGAGTCAAAATGAATAGACGGACTAGGTCCCAAATCAGACTCAGTCAAATGGTTGCTAATATGCTATGGACTAGATTTTAAACCGAGTCAGGGTCATGGATGAGCAATGAATGACGGGCTTGAATTTGGCCCATGAACTTATCTTTTCTTCCATGTGCCACTCAAGCGTATTATATTCAATCACCCAAAGTGTTTCGAGATATGGTTAATCTAGACTCATTGGAAAAAAAAAATTTCAGAGAGATAGGGCTAATTATTTTCATAAAAATATAAATTTCCACAACTCTTAGCCTAATTAGAAACAATATTGGTTATGAAATCCAATGTGCTTCAATAACAACAAGGAGAAGTATTGAAACAAAATTATGTAAGATTATTTTAGTTTTTCTTATTGTTGCCACTCAAGTGCATTGTGTTTCATCACCAATAGTGTTTCTAGATTAAATTAATGTAGACTCATCGAAATTTGTACCTTTAGGGAAATATAGCTAATTAATTCCATAAATATACAAATTTGCATGAGGCTTAACCCAAGCCCCAGTTAGAAACAATATTAGCCGAGGAATGTGCTTCAATGACAATAGGGAGAAATGTGAGATTATTTTTGGTTCTTTTTTTCTTTTTTCTTTTTTCTTTTTTTCTGATGACACTCAAGTGCATTATGTTCCATCACCAATAGTGCTTCTAGATGAGGTTAATCTAGACTAGTCAAAATTTGTATATTTTGGAAAATAGAACTAATTACTTCCATAAAAATATAAATTTCCATGAGTCTCAACCCAGTTAGGAACAATATTGGTCAAGGAACTCAATGTGTTTCAGTCACATCATGAAGAAAAATGAACCAAAACTATCTGAGGTTATTTGAGTCTTTCTCCCTTGTACCACTTAAGCTCATTGTGTTCCATCACCAATAGTGTTTCTAGATGAGGTTAATCTAGACTCATTGAAATTTGAAGAAATTTGTATGTTTAGGGAAATATAGATAATTATTTCCATAAAAATATAAATTTCCATGAGTCTTATCCTAGTTAGAAACAATATTGGTCGTGAAACCCAATGAGCTTTAGTGGCAACCGGAAGAAAAACTAAACAAAACTCTATGAAATTATTTTAGTTTTTCTTCATGGTACCACTCAAGCGCATTGTGTTCCCTCACCAATTGTGTTTCTAGATGACGTCAATCTAGACTCATTGAAATTTATAATTTCAGGGAAATAGAGCTAATTATTTCCATAAAAATATAAATTTCCATGAGCCTTAACTTGGTTAAAAACAATATTGGTCATGGAACCCAACGTGCTTTAGTGATAGTGGGGAGAAGTACTAAAACAAAACCATGTGAGGTTATTTCAATTTTTCTTCCTAGGGCCACTCAAGCACATTAAGTTCCATCACCAATAGTGTTTCTAGATGAAGTTAATCTAAATTCGTCGAAATTTGTATGTTTAGGGAAACAGAACTAATTATTTTCATAGAAATATAAATTTCTATGAATCTCAACCCAGTTAGAAACAATAATGGTCATGAAACCCAATATGCTTTTAGTGATAGCTGGAAGAAAAATTGAAACATAACTCTTCGAAGTTATTTTAGTTTTTCTTCATGGTGCTACTCAAGTGCATTGTGTTCCATCGCCAATAGTGTTTCTAGATGAGGTTATCTAGACTCGTCGAAATTTGTATTTTTTAGGGAAATAGAGCTAATTACTTTCATAAAAATATAAAATTTTCATAGTCTCAACCCAATTAAAAATAATATTGATCACGAAACCCAATGTGATACAATAACGGCTAGAAGAAAAACAAAACTTTGTGAAGCTATTTCAATCTTTCTTCCTTGTGCCACTTAAGTGCACTATGTTCCATCACCAATAATGTTTCCAGATGAGGTTAACTTAGACTCGTTAAAATTTTTATTTTTAAGGTAATATAGGTAATTGTTTCCATAAAAATATAAATTTTCATGATTCTCAACCCAATTAAAAACAATATTGAATTAAAAACAATATTGGACGTAGAACCCAATGTTCTTCGATGACTAGACCGGAAGAAAAATTGAAACAAAACTATGTGCAAGTTATTCCAGTTTTTTGTCCATAAAAGTTAATCTATTGTCATTGTCCATAAAAGTTAATCTATTGTCATGAAACCAACTCGCTTTTGTGATAGTAGTAAGAAAACTTAATCAAGAAACCCCCTAACATTATTCCATTAATTTTTTTTTATTCATAAAAATTAATGGACAAAATTTGGCTCCAAACATATTAATAACCTTGGGCTCCAACCACCAATGGGAAAATGACATTTGTCCTTTACACATGACTCACTTAACCCAACTAACTAAGGCTCCAAACATGTTTGGTGCCAAACCTTTTCTAATAATTAGATTTTTGTATCACTACTTAACTAATGATTGGATTAAGTGGTATCCTCTCTCCCGGCTGAGGTGAAGATACCACAGTAGGCATTATATATATATATGAGAGAGAGCGAGTGTATTGGAAGCTTCTTCTTTTTTGAGAATGAGTCTATTGGAAGCTAGAATAATAAAAATAAATAGAACTATAAAAGTACAGAAATGTATGATTTTCTTTGCTGTTACATTAACTTGAAAATTCAACAACCATGTCTTCAGAATGACATACATTAAGAGCAAGCTTGTAAGAATAAGGGAAGAAACAAGCCAAAAATTAGGAAATGGATCAAAACTGAACTGTAACATCCTTTGACTCCCATATGGAATGGACCAAAACTCAGGTAGACCAACTACAATTGTGATCTTACACCAAAAACAAAAACAGAGAACAGAAAGAACAAAAAAAGAAATTGAGAGCTGGTCACTTTATTGACTAGCCTAGTTTTCATCTGATAAAGGTTATCCCAGAGACCAAATAATATCTTACAAAGAAAACACAGGGATCACATTGTGGACTATTCTAGTGCTTGTAGTTAGGGTTGTCACGGAGACCAAGTTTAGAGAGAACCAAGCAGTAGGAATCCCAGTCAGTTCTTCGGAGATATTTCAATATTCTCTTCCTCCTCTGCACCATTGCTTGAAGACCCTTTATAGAATGCTTATCCTACAGCATTATAATAAATAAATAAATAATCTAAGTAGGAAAAAAAGGGAAGTAACAGCACCTACTGTACTGACTATGCAATCATTTTTTTTTTTTTTTTGCTAAGAGACTATGCAACCAATTAAAAGGTAGACTTGTTAGTACTCTTGCTATTAATTTTTGGCACCCCAAGCAGCTATAATATATTGACTTTTATTCTTCTTTTTTTTTTTTTTTTGATAAGTAATATATTGACTTTTATTCTGAAGGCGACAGCAACTTGTAATTAATTAAAAATGTCAAACAGATTTATAAGATGCACAGCTTTAACAAGACACAATTTAGCAATAGCCAGCTTGTTGCCAGTACAAGACTGGGACACATGACTTCTTGTTCCATAGTAACATATTCTTCATACAACATTGCAAATACTAGCTTGTTGGCTTGCCACATAAATTGCTGGCTTGATGAAACATTGCAATAAGTGGAGTCAGCTCACCAAATAAGTACAGCAAAAAGTGACATTTTAGTTGTCCAAAGTTTCATTTGAATTTATAGTTACTTTCACTAGTGTCCAATGTGCTGTGAATGAAGAAAATTTGAACACTATTGCTCATGCATTAAAGCACACAGCAAACCAAAAAAAATTAATTATAGGAAAAAAAAACAATTATTTAAATATCAAACCTTTAATACCCTAGAATAAATCTTAGGTTATAGCTCCTTCAGTGTTGTACCTTAACTTAATTAAATTCAACCATTCAGTTGCATTGACCATTATACATCCATATGATGTTGATCAAATCAACAAAACTAATTCGCAGTCTTAACATTCAATTTATGTCACCATGCTCCACACAAATAAAAAAGTAATGTGATATAGACATGAAGCTGACACATGAGACCACTGAGGTTTTAACTTTTCTTTTCTTTTATTGGTGAGTTACTCATGCACCCAATGGGAGTCAACCATTATAATAAAAGAAGGAAGTACCAGTTGAGCGGTAGCTCATTGGTCACTAAGAATAAACTTTTCTCAGAGTGGGAGCATGAGAGCATCTCCAAGGTGTGACAAATATAAAGTATCACATATTTTTTATATTTATTTTTACTTATAAAAAACTCTAATATTTATGAATTTTTCACCAAGGCAATACAAAATTTACAAAGGAATTAAAATATGAGAGCTCACTACTCAATAAATTGTTTGGTGATTTCTTCAATAATACTAACACAAAATAAGCTCACTGACATTTATTAATTTGAGTATTTCACACCACCGTTAGACCTCAAATACACACACCAATTTTCATATTAATCATCCATAAACTCATGCTTTAAGTATAATTTTTAAAGTCAAAAGAACTTGAGATTTTAGCATTTTATAGATTAGATAGTTATTGATCTCTTATCATCTTGCTAGTTTGCAAGCATAAAGGAGATGGGGAGATGATGTAATCCAATAGTGGACTTATCAACACACATCTAACAGAAAGTTATGAAGTAGTATAACGTTGACAAAAATTACAAAGGGTGTAATTTGAGCCCATCCCAGATATATAATGTGTAGACACTCAATGCGGTTTGGATGGATTTGAAAAACTTCTCAACTGCACCAACCACTGTCATCGAGGCCGTATGTCACTTGCCGGACACCCCCAAGTGTGACTGATGTCATATTTCATATCAACAATGTAAAGCCCTTGAAACTTAAACCTACTTTCCTCGCATTCATCTTCCCTCATTCCAAAAATACACTAAAAGTAATAGCTAGAACAATCTATACCATGTTAATCACCTCAACAGCCCTAATTTATTAGAAACTAGTGCAGGTCGATAACTATCTCTTTGTAAAGAGCAATAATCAATTTCTTGTTCAACCATATGAGGATTGATATTACCCTAAATATCAAGTAAAAGAATCTAATGCAAGATTGGATCCAAAAAAGTATTCAAAATAATAATTATTATAATAATAATAATAAATAAATAAACTAAGAAGTAATGCAATGAAAATACTCTTCTTCTTTTTTTGGATAGATGATACAATGAAAATAATCTAATATAGACTGAAACAAAGAGATACTCGGTTCAATTGTCACCTTCTTGTGTAAAACTGAAGATAGATGCTTGATCTTAGTTGTGAGTTGTGCCACTGCAAAGAAAACAGATGAAGGAAATCCATAATTATAGCTCAAAAAAAATAAAAACAGAGAGAGAGAGACACTGATTGCAAGCATATTATGTTTGGAAGAACTTTCAAGGATCACTAACATTCTCACTTCTCCCAAGTAAAAAGAACAAGGGGGGGGGGGATTTTCATTTCCATGAAAGTTGTGTTGCTCCCAAAGAAGGGCCAAAAAACATACAATGAAAAGATTATTAAGAGAGAGAGAGAGAGAGAGAGAGAGAGAGAATAAACTCACATTTCAGGGGTTCAAATGACTTAAAAAGAACTTTATAACATTATGTAGATGATTCATAAAAATTGAAGAGCGGGAGAAAAAAATGCTGAAATTTTTACATAAAATATACAAAGTATAAGAGAACCTTGTATGCATTTATCACAAAAAAAAAAAAAAAATCAAAAACCCCACAACGAAGGGAACTACTAACTACCTACTTTTATATTCCACTTCCACCTAGCCACAACAGAGATTTGATAAATTATAATTTCTTTTTCAGTACCCAACAGAACTCAGAAAACAATACATTTTTTTCCATCCTAGTCTAACCATATGCTCAATTGCTCATATGTACTATGATTTTAACACTTCTTTATATTTCCAAGTCAACTGGATAGAAGAAAGGTAAACCCAAGAAGTCATCAAAAGTTGCTTTTGTTGATCTCTATCAAATTGGCCAAAAGCATAAACAGTCACTAGTCTCCTCAAATTTAACATCAAATGGGCCCCCATTCTCATTATTAATGACACCTTATTTTATACTATACAGCATGGCTTACCTTATAGCTGTTCAATCATAGCTTAATATTCACTTGTTTATGGTGTGTGGAAGACAACATTCTGAAACTTTCTTTCATGCTCTATTTCTATGACAGCATTCTCTCAATTCAAAGCACTTGAATGAGATATTAAACTTAAGGATAGAAGGAAGTGGGGAGGAAGATATGAGAGAAAGGAAACATGTTACTTTCAAGTTCTTTTAGATGTGCAGCACTTTTATGATTCCGTTCCCCCCTTCTCTCTCTTTAACCAATCAAGCATCCCAAGGGAATATAGGTTTCCTTCCCCTTCTATCCCCTCTCCCTCCCTCCTCTCCCTTTACTTTCCCTTCACTCTATCCTTTTGGATCAAACAATAGTCTAGGTAACATAACCAATTACCCTTGGTATCCCATGGCTTGAACACCAACTTCTAATAAACCACACCAATCAGATCCAGTTAGATGTTTGCAACCTCATGGAAAAATTCAAAGCTAACTAAGATAATAGTTACTTGGCTAGCCAACTCAACTGCTACTCATTTCATAACAAAACCTTCTTTTTTTCATAGGTTATCTTTTTAATATTATGTTTCACAAAGATTTAATAGAATGGAAGAAATATACGCTCTTGGAAATGTCACATTTAATGGAGATTTAAATGACTAGAAACTAGAGTCGCTCTTGGTAATGTCAGGTTTAATAGGGATTTTACTGACTAGGAACTCGAGTCAATAGACTCCTCTGACATCATGTAGTCTTCTATATCTAGGCAAGAGGGCCCTGGTCCAATGAGGTGGAGGTTGAATAGGCATGGAAAGCTTGATATTCGCTCCTATTATGAGACATTGAGAGGCCTAAGAGATGTAGGTTGCCTATGGAAGAGTGTTTGATGCGCATCAAAGAGAGTCACCTTCTTCATTTCAACAGCAGTTTAAGGAAATATATTGAAATGTGATGATCTTGTAAATAGAGGACTCACAATAGTAAATTGGTGTTGCATGTGCAGGTGCAGTGGCGAATCCACGGACCATTTATTGTTGTATTGTTATATTGCATATGTTTTGTGAACTTACATTTTCTCAGTATCAAAGTCTAGTGGATCTTGGAGAGAAATGCTTCTTTCATTTGGAACATAACCCCTCCATGCTGTGGACTTTATGGAGAGGGAGGACTGAGGAAGCATTAGATCTTTATCTTTCAAAAGATATATTATTATGAGAAAGGAAAGGTTGGAATTGTGAGCTTCCTTAAAGAATTACAGGCAGATATTCATATGTTCCAAAAAATTAACTATAGAGCTACACCCCTTTCCCACTGCCCCCACCCCCAACCCTCCCTCCCCCAACCCCCCAAAAAAAAAAAATCATAGTGCTCTTTTGTAGATTTTATTTATTCTTTATAATTTTGTTTGTAATTCATTCATGTTGTAATTTTTTAGGATATCTTATGCATACAACCTATGTACATATATATGTACAAAAAGGGAACTAAAGATAAGGCCAGAAACATGTCAATCAAAAGAATTAGATGAAAGCAGTATATTTTAACATACAATTTTGTGAAATAAACAACATATGCATCCAAAGAAAAAGATTATACACATGCACCAAAAAACAGAAATCAGAAACATGCAATCTCTCAAGATGGAAAAGTGTAACGAAACTAAAATGTAAACCCCTTTACCTTGAACACGTGCGGATCCACAATCTGAATCTGACATTTTAAATTCATCTCTAACTTTTGCTAGCTCAATTTTCATTTTTTCTGCAGAAGACATATTATCCGGATGGAAATACTGCATTAAACATATTTCAAAAATATTAGAGCATCAAACCCCTTCAGATTTTTAAAGGAAAGTAACTTCATCTGAAATAATGCAGGTATTAATAAGTTCATACTGGACTCCGTTTAATAACATGCACTTTCTGAAGGATCAAATACCCAAAAAAAAAAATCACCCTATAAAGACCTTAAGCATGCATAATTAAAAAACAATACAGGTTGAGTTACTTCATGTAGGATTCACAGTTTACACCAATAAAGGAATCAATACATAATGAATTTGATTCCAGATCTTTTAGGAAAAGAAATATTCAGAGTGAAGGATAAGATGTACAAGGAAGTCTAGCAAGGACCTATTGTAGATAACAGACGTCACTTTTTTTTTTAAAGATATAATAGACATCACTCTGACACTAGTTTATTTCAGTCATCAGTAATACCAGAGAATGTAATTTCTTAATTTTAAGAATGCAACAACAGAGTCACAAACATGTGAAGAGTTTGCATTTAGCTCTTTTGCAAGATCATACCATCTGAATTATGAAGCAAAAAATTGACTTAATAATGAACCCTTCAACGTATGCAGTGTGTGTTTAGCTCTAGCTTAAAAAGCCAACTTATTTTACTATTAAGCTTATTTTTGCTACTATTAATGAGCTCCACTACACTTTTTAATGCTATTCATGGGTCTCACTGTACTATTTCAGCTAACTTTTACATTTATCTACAATACTTTCAGCAAAAAGTTTCAGTTTCAGCAAAATAAACAGATCCCAAAAAGATCCTTAGTCTCTTTATAATAAATATATTCTCACCTATAAAAAATTTATAAAATAAAATTATTTATTTAAAAAAAAAAAAAAAAGCTTCATTCTTTTCCATCTAAAGAAAAAGTAATCCTCAAAATGTTTTACAAAATACATTACTATACAACCACTGAACACAGTGTCTTCAAGCAAAAGCATATAGGTTTTGCAAATTCTCTCTTTATTAACAAGAGCTCAAGACTGTAAACCACAAGTGAAATTACAACTACAACTACAATTACTTCTTAAGGAATTCCACATTAAAACATCAATAAGAATTTAGAGAACAACTGTAGGGAATGGATTTGGGATATCTCATTTTAGGAGGTCCTATCATCAACATTATCATCTAGTGCTCCAATAATTTATGCATGTGAGAGTTTTCACTTTTTTAAATGAAAAATAATGATTGATCTAGTCACCTTATTCAACCAAAAATAGAGATTCAAGAATATAAAAGCTAAGAGAAGGATATTTGCCTTTTCAACTAGATGCTCCTTTGGAGGTTGCAGCATAAAGTTCGGAGTTCTGCCTAACTGACCCAAGATATCAAGTCTCTGGACTGAAAAAATAAATCAGAATCAATAAATATAGATTTTGTATCATATGTATACAAGTTAAAGCTGGCAAAATTTAATCCGCCAAAACAATTTTAAAAAGCGATATTCCACAACATTAGACACATTCAAACAAGTATTATATGAAAGTAAAAAAAAAATATTTTAAAAAAGGAAAAGAAAAAAGTTATCTGATAAGCATGAGCTTGAGCCCATTTTTAGTTGACTAGCAACATTTTGCTTTGGAAAAAACCAGGTGAGAAACCCAAAGATCTAGCTTGAGCCCATTTTTTATTAGATGCCTTGGCTAAATTATAAGAGTTCAAAAGAACCTTTGCCATACCTAGTATGAACAGTGTTTAATATATCAGAAATAATAAAGGAAGAACTAAACCACACAGCAACCGGAGCTCAATTTGTTCAACAACCAGGCAAAGGATTCTAAATTGTTGTCATACTGCCAAAAGTGGAGACTAATCTACAATCTATCACTTAAAATCTTCCAATTTGATTAATTGAGGTGGACTGACTTCTAGATGATAACTTTTTCTTTTTTGATAATTGGCTTGTAGATTAAATGATTCATGTGCAAAAGAGAGCAATTAATGCACTAGTAACAAAGAGTGAAATGATTCAAGTTGAGGGAACAAAAAAGGTAGAGGGAGACCAAAAACAATATTAGTAAGAAGTTGAAAAAGGATATGTCAATTTAGAAAGTAATGTAGAGTTTATGACTTTGGATAGAATAGAATGGAGGAAAAGAATTCATGTGGCCAACTCTACCCAATATTGTTGAGGATCCATAGCCAACCCAAAAAAATTTGGGACTAAAGCTTTGTTGTTGCTGTGGCTTCTAGATGATAACTGAACTGAGAACACTAAAATAATATTTTATAGTATACTAAAAAAGTATTGAGAACACTGTAAAATTTAACAAGGAGGACAAAGATCAGTGACTAAACGCCTTTTCTCCTGCTAATCTCAGCAATCAAAACAGAGGCTATATCTTTTTATCATCAACAATCCAAGTACAATATCAAAACAAGCACAATTTATAGACACTGCACAAACACCACTTGCTTGACAACATCAAGCCCCCATGCCCCCCCAACCCCCATTTCACTATCAAAATCAGCTTTTGGTTCATAGAGTCTTCAGCTTTTCAGGGTTTCAGGAAGGGGGTGATATATTAACACAAGATCAAGTAATCCAAAGTATCACTTTCTTATTCTTTCTCTAATTTTCTAAAGAATGAATCAGGGAACTATACTATTTCATCAATAATTTGTCATTATTTTTTATACTCAAATCCAAATGCCAACTATTGCAACCAAAACAGAAAGTACATTCTCCTATCATCTACCATCCAAATTAGCAAAATTCAATTGAAATCCACTAAACTTACTGGAATTTTTCTTTGCCTTCTCAGTTTCTGTCAACCTTAGCCAAACCAAGCTCTCCCTCAAGTCCTTAAACGAAACCCCACCAATCCTCGACTCGGTCTCCTTCTCCTCCATCTCCCTCAGCTTCATCAGCCTCTCATTCAACTCGGAGAGCGAAAAGCCCAACGTATCCCCTTCCTTCTTCCCCTCCCGCACAGAAGGCCTGAGCTTCCTCAGCTTCTCCCCCAACTCCCCATAGCTATACATCTTCACGAACTCTGTCTTCATCGCCATTGTCTCCTTCTCCCCTTCTTTCCTCTCCCTCTCCTTCCCAAACACCGAAACTGGCAGCGAATCAGTCCCACCAAAGACCGGGGCAGACTCTGGCCCGGGCTTCAATTTCAAACTATTCTTAAATGCCGATAAGGACATGGGATCCCCACTCCTCCTCTCATTCTGGGATGAATCATTTGTCAATCGGAGCTGCCGCAAGCTCTCACGAATCGCATCGAAAGAGAGCTTGCCGCCTGCACCAGCACCAGCACCGAACTTTCCGAGGCCGGAGTCAGTGGTGTTATTGGCAGCATTTTCCCCTGCTGCCTTGGCAGTCACATTTCTTTTGTAAAGCTCTTGAAATGAAATGTGCTGAGATGAATAGGAAGAAGAAGAGGAGGGTGCAGAGTTAGAGTTGTTGGGTTGAATGGTGGGAGGTGGAACAGAGGATCGGGAACGAAATTCGGAGAGGTTTTTGCGTATTTCTTCTAGGGAAGCGACTTTTGAAGGCTTAGAGAAAGATGGGTTTGAAGGTTTTGATGATGGGTTTGTGGGGTTCCTTGGGGAAAATGGGGAAGTGGGTCTTTGTTGTTGTTGGTGTTTGAGGCTGGCTTTGACATCAGAGAAATAGGAGGTAAAGGAGGACTGAGATTGGTCAGAAGTGGTGGGGTCCGGAGGAGGAGGAGAAGGAGGAGGAGTGGAGGAGGTGGAGGAGGAGAATAGGTGGATGAGAGAAGGGTTGTTGTGAAGGGTTGTTCTGTGTTTTGGTCTGAGTTGAAGAGCAGCAGCCATGGGAGGAGCTGAGAGTGATGTGGTTTTAGGGCTTTGAGATTCAGATTGGGATTGGGAGGTGAAGAAGATGAAGATTGAAGAGTGAGGGTTTAGTGTTGTGGGACCCAGGATTAAAGCGAGTTTGGTTATATTCCTCTTATATAAATTTTAAGGTTGAAGAAGCAATTGAAGATGACAAATGGTGTCCGCTTTTGGTTTTAGGGCTTCAACTTAGTTTAGACTCCATTCCCCAACAATTGGCATCAGATTTCTCCTCCTTCTTTTTTCACACAAACGGCAAATTATTTTTTTTTTTAATTATTTTGTTTTTTTATTAAAAGGTTAAAAAAAACTATTAATATTTTTTGTAACAATGGCGTGGGTTGCACGTGGAAAGCATGTGCTTCTCATTTAGTAAGAAAATTAATATAATTTTTTTTTTTTGGTTGAAGATTTATGAAATCATGTACTAAAATTTAAAATTGCTATTTGAATATCTATTTACTATAACAATTTCTTAGAATCTATTTACTAAATGTAATATCTACTCAACAAAATTGCTACAAAGTATGATAATGAATGTTATCATCTTTCTATAATATTTAAATTTTCGCAATGAACGATGATATATGCTACAATTTTTTTGAAGATTATCATCAAATTAAATACTTGTAACTATCTACAATGGAGATTTTGTTATTCATACTTCATTCTTTATCATCTTATTTTATGAGTCTAATTATGATGTTTAGCTTACTTATTTTTAATGAACACCCTTTTAAATAGGAAAATAAATTAAAAAATAACAAAATAACAAAAGACACCTGTCATCAAAGTTTCTATTAGATAAAATTATAAGTCCAGAAGATTTAAACCTAATAAATTAGTATTCTCTAAGTAACAAATAGAACTCCATATATCATCATTTTAACTTTCCAAGCATGACTATCAGTTTACCACACAATATTCAAAATACATGAAGAAATTTTTTGGGACGTTAAAATTTAATAGGAGTATTTTAGACATTGCAAAATAGAATATTTTAGGAATTATAAGATTTTTTTAAGGTTTAACTAAGAGAGTAACAATAGAAGTACATGCTCATTTACAAAATATAAAGGAGGAAATTATTCAACTTTAGTTTGGGGGGAATGAAACTACCTCAAACATAAATGAGGAAAGTGTTACTTCGTCAATTTGTGTGTGTGTTTGCGTGTGTAAAATAATGCGTTTTTAAAAAAATAATAAAATAAAATAACTTGAAACAATGTGTTAAAAAAAAAATCAAACTAAAAAACTATGCATAGAACAATGAATTTTGGTTTAACAAATTGACTAAACCAAAAAAGAAGTCTAGGAACACAATAAAATATTACGATATTTTTACAATACATTTATTTCTAGCTATGGTGGGTTCTAGTATGATATTTTATTATTTTATTTTAGAGTAATGCTACATCAACAACATTTTCATAATAAATTTTAGGTGGTAAATTGTTACTGATTTTAAATTGGGCTAACCACTTTTAGCTGTGTATTTAAAAAAATAAATAAATAAATAAAAAGACAATTGATGAAAATTGTGGCTAAAACAATGAATTTTGGCTCACCAAATTTGACTAAACAAAAAAAGAAGCCTAGAACACAACAAAATGTCACACAAAAAAGAATCCTAAGAACACAACAAAATGTCACAACATTTTTGCAATATTTTTTATTTCCAACTGTGGTAGGTCTCAGTTTGATATTATTATTTTATTTTTTATGTCCACAGCATTTTCGCAGCAAATCTTCAATGAAAAATTTTACTGGTTTTAAAATTATGCATTAAAAAAAAACAAACAAAAAGACAACACAAGAAAATTGTGTGTGAAACTGTGAATTTTGGCTCACCCAATTTGACTATGCTAAAAGAAGTCTAAGAATACAATAAAATATCACAACATTTTCACGATACCTTCATTTTTCGGATACGAGTAGATTTTTTTTTTTTTTGAGAGAAATGTTACATCTATAACATTTTTAGAACAAATTCTAAATGATAAGTTATTATTGGTTTAAAACTGAGCTCACTACTAATATCACTTTTTTATCCATCAAATATACCTTGCCACATAAAATTTGTTGTGAAAATATTATGGACATAGCATTACTCCTTAAACTTTAAAATCAAGCAATTTTTCCCTTAATATTTTAGAAAATAGCAAATATGTCATATTGTTATTCTCTTAGTTAAACCCTAATGAAAACTTATGATTCTTAAAATATTTGTGTAATGTGTAAAATACTCCCACAAAATTTTAACATCCCAAAGATTTTCTTCACGTATTTTGAGTTTTAGATGGTAGTTGTAGGGATAAAAGGGCCAGAAATGGGTATTGGGCTGTGGGCTGTGTCCGAGAACATTAAATCGTCCGAGGACAGGTAGATACTAATAGGGGCATACAAGTTAGTAGTCCATGGAAGAAGTCTGGTTATAAGGGATTAGGAGTTCGCTGTAAAGCATTCAATGCAGTGGTAATAGCTTTCGTCAAGAACAAGGCACCAGACGATCATACTAGTAAGAATAAGTATCAGATAGGGATAAGACAGAGGAAAGTTGAGAAATATCTAAGAGGAAAGCTAAGAGGAAAGCTAAGAAATATCTAAGAAGAAAGCTACTACCACTGCATTGAATGCTCTGCAGCTAACTCCCTAGCCGCATTAATATGGAGGTGATGCCTGAACAATAACATTCAGCCTTACAACTACCCACAAAGACTTCAGGAATGTGCTAATGGGACAAGTATCAAAGCCAGCAATCTGATCTACACATGGAGGGTTGAGATGGAGTAAAGAAGGAGAATATAAAGAAAAAAGACCACATTACAAGGGGATCGTCAGATAATCTAGAGAAAAATCATTGTACACTTAAGAACTGTAATTGTGTTTAAGTTTAGAAGAGATATATAAGAACAACCTTCCTCGGATGTTGCCGAGAAGGAATTTCCTTACCCAAAACTGTTTGTTTATGATTTCTAGCAACAATTAGCCTACTATGATCATTGTGCAACTCAATGAAGTTCAGTTTCTAGCTTACTCTCTACAAATTCATTGTTTTTGGCTCCGTGGACCTTAGTCTTTTTCATTTTGGGCTTTGGAACCAAATCGTGTCCTTACAGTAGTAATTCTTAGTTTCTTATTTTATTATTTTATTTTGACATTTAAAAAATTGACACCTCAATAATTGTGAAAATATTGTAAGAATGTGTTGTGTCAGTGTAACTGTGTATGCACATATAAATATTTAAAAGAAAAGACAAAAAGAGCACAAGCAAAACCGGCGTACTGTGGAATAAAATTTATTAAAAAAAAAAAAAAAGGCCAATGAACAGTGCAGATTGTCAAATAATTGTGAAAATATTGTAAGAATTTTTTAAGTTAGTGTAACTATATATGCACATATAGATAATAAATATTTTAAAGAAAAGACAAAAAAGCACAAACAATACCAGTGCAGAAAAAAGAAAAAAAAAAAAAAAAAAAGCCTGATGAACAGTGCAGGTTGGAAAATAGCAAATATATCATATTGTTATTCTCTTAGTGAAACCCTAATAAAAGCTTATGATTCTTAAAATATTTGTGTAATGTGTAAAATACTCCCACTAAATTTTAACATTTCAAAAAATTTCTTCACGTATTTTGAGTTTTAAATGGTAGTAATTCTCAATTTCTTATTTTATTATTTTATTTTGACTTTTAAAAATTGACACCTCAATAATTGTGAAAATATTGTAAGAATGTGTTGTATCAGTGTAATTGTGTATGTACATATAAATATTTAAAAGAAAAGACAAAAAGAGCACAAGCAAAACGGGCATACTGTGGAAAAAAAGAAAGAAAAGAAAAAAAGGCCAATAAACAGTGCAGATTGTCAAATAATTGTGAAAATATTTTAAGAATTTGTTAAGTTGGTGTAATTGTATATGCACATATAAATAATAAATATTTAAAAGAAAAGACAAAAATGCACAAACAATACTGGTGAAGAAAGAAAAAAAAACTAATGAACAGCGCGGGTTGGAAAATAGCAAATATGTCATATTGTTATTCTCTCAATGAAACCCTAATGAAAGCTTATAAATCTTAAAATATTTGTGTAATACGTAAAATACTCCCACTAAATTTTAACATCCCAAAAATTTTCTTCATGTATTTTGAGTTTTAAATGGTAATAATTCTCAGTTTCTTACCTTAAAAAAAATTGACACCTCAATAATTGTAAAAATATTGTAAGAATGTGTTGTGTCAGTGCAACTGTGTATGTACATATAAATATTTAAAAGAAAGACAAAAAGAGCACAAGCAAAACCCGCGTACTATGAAAAAGAAAAAAAGAAAAAAAAAAAGGCCAATGAAAAGTGCAGATTGTCAAATAATTGTGAAAATATTGTAAGAATTTATTAAGTTGGCGTAACTTTATATGCACATATAAATAATAAATATTTAAAAGAAAAGACAAAAAAGCGCAAACAATACTAGTGAAGCAAAAAAAAAAAAAAAAAAAAAGCCTGATGAACAATGCGGGTTGGAAAATAGCAAATATGTCATATTGTTATTCTCTTAGTGAAACCCTAATGAAAGCTTATGAATCTTAAAATATTTGTGTAATGTGTAAAATACTCCCACTAAATTTTAACATCCCAAAAATTTTCTTTACGTATTTTGAGTTTTAGATAATAGTAATTCTCAGTTTCTTATTTTATTATTTTATTTTAACCTTTAAAAAATTGACATTTCAATAATTGTAAAATATTGTAAGAATGTGTTGTGTCAGTGTAATTGTGTAATTTACATATAAATATTTAAAATAAAAGACAAAAAAAAAAAGCACAAGCAAAACCGGTGTACTATGAAAAAAGAAAGAAAAAAAAGACCAATGAACAATGCAGATTGTCAAATAATTATGAAAATATTGTAAGAATTTGTTAAGTTGATGTAACTGTATATGCACATATAAATAAAAATATTTAAAGGAAAAGACAAAAAAGCACAAACAATACCGGTGAAAAAAAAAAAAAAAACCTGATGAACATTGCAAAACAATGTGGGTTGAACAAACCAAATGCCCAGTAGCAAAATCACTATTTGCGCATTCGCACTTTTTATATAAAGAATTAATATATTAAAAATATAATACAAGGGATGAAGGGATTGAGATTTTATGAATTACCTATGGTATAATGAGCTAAAAGGCATTCAGATTTGGACAACATTATTATGGTACTTATTTATTCTAGTTAAGGACTCAATTTGGATTGACCCTGAGTGATGGGTTTTCAGCCCAATAAGCCCAAACAATACATTTATAGAGAGTGGGGTGAAAAGTTTAGGTGCTGGCCGTCGATCACCAAGCATGAACTCTCTCATAAAAAAGAAAAATGCTAAGAGTTTCTTTACCAATGGGGGATGCTCCTCGGCCTGTGGCCGAGGAGGTCTTATTGTTCTCCCTTTTTTCTTCCCCCCCTTGTTTACTTTACTCACTTTTCTTTTATAGTTTTCATCTTCCTATCCCTTCCTTCCATCTGTTGATCATCTATTTGCTTTCTTTTCTGGCCGTCCGTCCCATCAGAGGCCTTATCGGTACTCAAGTGGTTCACTCTGATCAACGTTATCCTGCCAAGGGTTACCTCCCCATTAATGCGGCCAGGGGGAGTTAGTTGAATGCATTAAATGTGAGAATGACAGCTNAACTCTCTAAAACACAAATCTAATTATTATGAAATTTGTTTAAAAAATTTTATGTTTTTTTTCCCTTTCCATAAACCTAAAGATCTACACTTCACTTTCCTTTTTTTCCATTTGTCCTATTACCTTTATCACTTTACATGTCTACATGTCTCTCTTTCCTCTACTTTCATTTTCCTATAACCACCACCTTAACGTTCCAATTAAGCATATCTCTACACCTCTCCTTCTCTCCTTCTTTATCAGCATATGATCCAATATTACCTTTTATTTTTTGTTTCCATTTGAATGTTAAGCTGCCAATATTTTTCTTTGCCATTTTCATTCAGCATTTATTTATACTTCCTATTGCATTGCATAATAGACTCCTTTTACCTTTTTAAGTTTACTCTTTTTTAAACCGTTACATTTTATGGGTCTATCCAACCTTTCATATGTTGATATATGATTGTTACCAAAAAAATTAATAAATCTTCTACATCCTTCCTCTTCTTTTGAGAAAAAAGTCAAAAACTTCAACTCTATATATTCTTATATTTGGATTGTCTCTGTCAATCACTCTAATACATTTTTCTCCAAAAAAATCTCTCTAATACATGAAGTTTAGGCGTTGTAGCAGGGAATTAACCTCACCATGGCAACAGTACCTTCCTCCTCTCCCTCTCTAACCTTATTCTTCATGTATTTGCATGTTCTCAATTCACATATTTCCTTCTTTGTATTGTTCATCAAATTTCCTTCTTTGTATTTAGAATTGTGGTTGAATGGTTATTTTGTGACCAAAGATTTATTTTTCTTAAAAGCTTGAAATGGTTAATATTTCTCAAGGTTAGTGGTAAAGTTTTGAATCTCGATGCTTGGATGGGTTTACTTTAGATTAATGTTTTGTATAACTTTAAGCATAAAATAGTTTTATAGGAATCAATTTGTTTGTACAATTCTACTTGTATTTTTAGTACAAAACTTTATTTGGTTGGATTCTTCTTGTATGACATGTAGTACTATTTCACGTCTTTGTTCTTATAATGCTGCATTGATAAAAACATGTGAAATTTAGATGAGAAGCAACGTCTTATAATACCTCTACTTCCGATGCACATAAAACACACACAAGCATACTTTTTCCTTTGATAAAAATACGCAAGCGTACTTTCATTTTGAGTTTATATATCAATTTGACCATTCATAAATTTTATTTTATTTTTATAATGATTTGCATGTTGAGTATTCCTCTTATTTTGCGCGTTATGTACTTTTTTCCATATTTATTATCCGCAATCTAATGCCTTAGTCTATCCGTTTGAATATTAAATTGAGAAAGTATATACAGTTTCAAGTGTAGCACGAATAGCTTATCAAAAAGTGTAGCACAAATATATTTTGTTGTGTTTTGCAATAAATTTGTTTATTTATTAATTTTTTGGGCTTTGGTATCTATAATATAAGAGCATTCCCATCAGTATGTGGAAACTCATGTATAATACAAATAACTACCATTTTTACACATTTTATATCAAAATTGCTCCACATCAGTGCTTCCAAAGTCTGGTATAATCATCTATATTTATCCATGAGCTACAGTAACCGTGTATATATACACGGTTACTGTAGCACATGTATTTATTATTTTATTAATATAAATTCGCACCAATTTTCTCTCTCTTCTCTCCGTGCACAACTCCCTCACCTCCTCATCTTCTTCTCCTTATCAGATGCACACAAACACAACACAGCCACACACAAAGAACACAGACAAACCCACACACAAAGAACACAGACAAACCCACACTGGAGATCGGTGCTTGCTGGAGATCAGTGCTCGGAGATTTGACCGGTGCTTGCTCGAAGATCAGATCGATGCTTGTTGGAGATTGGGTTTTGTTGGAGATCGGGTATAGAGTTGGGTTTTGTTTGAGAAGTGGAGCTGTCCGATCGGTGCTCGTCTGACCGTGGGTCGCCGGAGCTCGGTTCGTGGGTCGTCAGAGCTCAGCTCGTGGGTCGCCGTGAACTTCGGTTCGCTGGGTTTTCTTCGTGGGTCGCTGGGTGGGCCGTGAACTTCTCCGTGGGTCGCTGGTCGCTGGGTGAGTCGCCATGAAATCGTGGGTCGCTGGTCGCTGGGTGGGTCGCCGTGAACTTCTTCGCAGGTCGCTGGTCGCTGGGTGGGTCGCTGGTCGCTGGGTGGGTCGCCGAGAAGTGGGTCGCTGGGTTTTTGTTTTTGAGAAATTATGAGAGAAGGCAGAAGAGAGACACAGAGAGAGAGAGAGAGAGGTGTTCAGCAAAAATGAAAGAGAGAGAGAGAGAGAGAGAACGCGCGTATATTAAAGAGTGAGGTGAGGGAAATAATAAAAAAAGTGAGAGGAATGAATATTTTATTGCAATAACTTGTAAAATAAATGAGTTGATGTGGGTGTTTTGTAAAAGTGGTAGTGTAAAATAGAAAAAGTAGGTTTTTAATGTAAAAATGGATGTGTAAAATAGAAATACTGATGTGAATGCTCTAACTATTTTACTATTTTGTTTGTTTGTTTAATTTATAGGTTACATCATTGTTTAACAAATGTGTCTTTTTCTTTTTTTTTCTTTTTTTTTTCTTTTTTTTGAGTAGAGGTGAATCAACAATACTTTAGATATATGGGGAACTTTATCTTCAAGACTTTCTTAAGTTTTTATGTCTCTCCTCTTTTGGATAATGATTCTAAGGATTATAATGGGTCCACAATTTTCCACATTTTCTTTACACACATATATAATGATTTTTTTTTTTTTTTTGGCGATAGTTAGAATTACAATAACCAGCTTTTTAATGCATTCTCAGCAAATTATATGAAAAGAAACAAACAAAAGAGAGAATAATTTACATTACAATATCCTATGCGAAATTTCCACGAATAGGATATTTCTAATAGAAAGACAATTTCTTTCTTTTTGCCTTATTAAATTCAAAATAGATATATAAATTACTCGAATACAAGCATCATACATATTTATCAACATCATATACTATATATATATATATAAAACCGAAGCATCCGACTTTTTTGCAAGCTCCACGTTTTTACACATTAGCATTATTAAAAATAATAATATAAATAACATAAATAAATAAATAAATAAAAACAACAACAACAACAATTTCTAACCCAAAAAAAAAAAAAAATCTTTTGTAACTAAAACTCTCTCTTCTCACCACTTCACTTCATTCCTAACCAAAGTTTTTGACTTTTTGTTGATCTCTCCAGAGTTTGTCACATCATTATTTTTTTTTTTAAACAAAACTACTCCTTATAAAACCCAACTACATTACCATACGCAAGAAACCCAAAAACTGAAAACCCTAGACCCATTTGCAGTTCAATTTCTTCCTTCTCTACTCTGGTGTCTATCTTTACACTTTGTTTCTGTAGTCAGTACCATCTGAGACTTGGCTTTAAGTTGCAAATGGTTTGTGTTTGCGTCTGAATTGTGGCTTGTTAAGGCTTGAGTTTAACTTGATCTAATATGTTTTTCATCTTTGAAATTTCAGAATATATCAAGAAATCCATAAGGGAATCTTACTAGAATGGGAATTATCTTGGAGTTAGGAGAGAAAGCCACGTAAGGAAGAGGAAGACAGTGAGAAGGAAAGGTAAGGCATTGGCTTCTTTGGGAAGTTAATGATAAGGTTGAGGGTTCATGTGATGGCTTCTAAAATATTTGTTTTCCTATGTGTTCCTAAACTATTCTGTTGAAAACATAAATATTTTTTAATCAGAACAGTTAAAATATAATTTAAAACAATTCTTGATGCTATCAGTATAAATAGGTTAGTGAGGTTGGTGTTAAAAAAATATTAGCCAGTTCGGACCTATCTCCTCTCTAGTGTGAGATATCAAAGAAGTATCCCATTGTAATTTCGCCATGCTATAGAAGAAATAGTCAACTTCAAACCATGTGATATCTAACAATTTGAAGCGCAATATTACCAATCCAATTAAATTGTGGGTTTTCTTTTTATCTGGGTCCTTTTGATTTGGTTGAAGATTTTACAATGTCGCATTGTTTTGCAGATCAATGGAAATTGGAAAGATGTGTACTAGAACTTTTGATTTCCTTTCACTACTTGCTTGGGAAAGAATTTGATAGTATATGTAGTGGTGCACCCATGTTATTTCCTTTATTATTTGTTGATATGAAGATGCTATAATGTTATTAGTTAGCTTCCTGGTGAAATTTTAGGATTATATAAAATCATCTTGTGAAATTTTACATTGGTTGTGTAGTGATTTGGTAGACTATTGGTGGTGGGATTGGTATTGAACTTGGACTTGGTCTTAACATTTTAGTGTTTAACTTTTGAAGACATTTTTAGGTTTTGCGAATGAGATAGGTTTATGTAGTAGAAAGGAGATGGATTGAATCACAATGGACTTAGAGATTGTGTATTTGAAAGTTTAGGGGATTTTGAGAAGTAGATTTGATTTTTGATTTTTTTTTTGGATTTATTTTGTGGTGGGTTTGTGTATTGAGATTAGAGTTTAGAAATTTCTCTACAAACTAATTTAAAGGTGGCTTGGTGTTTTTGAATAGATATTCGGATAAGAACTGTCAGTAAATATGAGGTCATACATTAGAGAATTTGATTCATTTGGTAGACTACAGAGTTTGTCTTTAGGTTTTGGCATTTAATTTTTGAAAACAAGTGTAAGTTTTGCAAATGAGAAAGGTTTATATAGTAGAAAGCAGATTAATTGAATCACAATGGTCTCTAAGATTGTGCATTGAGATTAGAATTTGGGATTTTATCTGCAAGTTTGAATTTAGAAGTGGGAACAAATTGTGGGTTCAGTGAATTTGGGTATGATTTAAGGTGACTTTGTGTTTTTTAAAGTATATTTGGAAGAGAATTAGAATTGTAGGGAAGTTACCATATATAAATATATTTTGTCAAACTTTCTGGTGCATCGCATAGGTTAACAACTAAATAAACCAAAAAAGAAATAATTAAATTACGTTTTACATTTCCTACATATAATTTAGGATTTTTACTATGTTGATCTTCTCCACAAATGATCTAATATTAATATGACTATTTTAATTTGTTGAACTTTTTGATGAATATTTCCGTATATCGCACGGAGTGGCAACTTGTTTTAATTAAACTTGGATTTTGGTGTAATTGAGTTTCACCTTGAGGACTCTTTTGTTTTGAGTAAAAGTAGTAGAAAACTTTATTGATTTAAGTTTGACTAATTACTCGTCTATGGATCACATCTCTAATAAAAAGTGCTTCTTACAACCAGATTCTATCATCTGGAAACCAATAGCTGCATGAGACAGTTTGCCCGCAAAAAATGGTTGCTGGCAAACTTGCACATTTGAAACAAGGCAACCCATGAGCTACATCAGAGCCGAACACCAGCACAACCAACCAGTTTCCCGGGAACCCAGCTTCATGAATAAATTCCAGAACCAGTAAAAGAGCTCTTATTTGGTTCAACTTCCGCACACCCAGTCTATCCATACTTTTTGTTACAGCAGCCATAACCATAACCATAACCAAGATTTATTTGGTTGCAAATGGTAATTCCAACCCTTGCCTTGTTTCCTAATCACTCTTTTTTTCCCGTCCCCCAATTACTTGAGACACATCCCGGTTAACTCTGAACAATCCCTCACTTGGGTGTCCATCTCAGAGGTTGTACCATAGAGCTTCTACCCATACCAACCTCTTCAGCTGGCTGAGCCACTTGGTATCATTGCAGCAATTCTTTAGCTTGTTGCATAATTATAGTTGGAGGCTCCATTGAATTTGAAGTCAAAAAACTAGTCTATGCATTGCTACCATACCATGTATTCCAAAACCAGAAACAATTCCACCTCAGGCAGAGGAGCCAGTCCTTGAGCTTTGCTATCAATTTCTCTAGACTTTGCTCATCTCTACTAAACTTTTGTAGCTCGTCCCACATCCCATCCATACAGCATTTGCCATGGTACAACACCACAAACAATGCATGTCTCCACGACTCCACCTCACTTCTGCCTATTACAAATCATCCTTGCTTATGCGCCTTTATGAAAAAGATGAATTAGTGGGAAAGATCGGACCTACTGACATAGAACGGACAGCACAAAAACGTTCCTTGACTAGGGAGATGGTCAAAAGTCAACAAGCAAGAAATTCAAGAAACATAAAAGAAGTAGTAGAAATCATCGGAACCAACGACGGAATACGTAAATCGTTGCAAGAATCAATATTCGTCGCCTTACGCCATGGCCTACTCCGCTTTTCTGGAAAATTCCCTTCATTTACATCCTTAACTAGTTGGTTTTGTTATTTATAATAAATTTTCTTCTCATTATACTAACTTTTTAAAAGTCGGAACAGGGGCGGCGCTACAGCTTATTCAGGGGGTTCAAATGAACCCCCTGACTTCAATTTTTTTTTTTTTTTTTATATATGTGTAAAATAATTTTTTTTTGTTAGTTTAATACTTTAATTTATTTTTAAAAATATTTTTTTGCACACCCTGACTTAAATCTTGTACACTTTTATTACAAGTATTTTTTACTCAAAAGCAAAGAGTACATGTTTGTGAATTGTAAATGTAATTCTTTTTTATAAATTTTAATTATATGTGTGTGAGTGTGTCTAATATGATTGTGTACATTACTTTTTGTTATAATGTTATTTGTGTAAATTATGATGTATGTGGTTGTTTGTGTATACAATATAAATATAATGTAACTTTATAATAGAGAGGGTTTTTTTCTTTTTTACATCTATGTGTATTGTTATCATATTATAATAACTTTTTTTTTTTATAAAGTTAGTAAAATTCAAGAAAAAAAAATTGTAAAGTTAGTAATTGTTCAAGCATTTGATTGTTTAAGTAAACATGTAGTGTATAATTTTATTTATGAATGAGTATAATTGTGTGCGTTAACAATTAATACGGAGTCAATGAGTTGAGATTAGTCATTTAGTCTAAAATATTTTTATAAAAACAAAGTCAAATAGATAATAACAACTGTATAAAGAAAACAAAAATGTTAGACAAACTTAAAAAAATATAATGGTCATAGGCTCATAGCTATAGCACACCCTGACTTAAATCTTGTACACTTTTATTACAAGTATTTTTTACTCAAAAGCAAAGAGTACATGTTTGTGAATTGTAAATGTAATTCTTTTTTATAAATTTTAATTATATGTGTGTGAGTGTGTCTAATATGATTGTGTACATTACTTTTTGTTATAATGTTATTTGTGTAAATTATGATGTATGTGGTTGTTTGTGTATACAATATAAATATAATGTAACTTTATAATAGAGAGGGTTTTTTTCTTTTTTACATCTATGTGTATTGTTATCATATTATAATAACTTTTTTTTTATAAAGTTAGTAAAATTCAAGAAAAAAAAATTGTAAAGTTAGTAATTGTTCAAGCATTTGATTGTTTAAGTAAACATGTAGTGTATAATTTTATTTATGAATGAGTATAATTGTGTGCGTTAACAATTAATACGGAGTCAATGAGTTGAGATTAGTCATTTAGTCTAAAATATTTTTATAAAAACAAAGTCAAATAGATAATAACAACTGTATAAAGAAAACAAAAATGTTAGACAAACTTAAAAAAATATAATGGTCATAGGCTCATAGCTATTCACATTGGCAATAGATACTCGTAATGAATTATCATGTAACATTCAAAATGTGAAAACTTGTAAAATAAAATTATAAAACTTCACGTATTATTATTATTATTATTATTTGTTGATAATTCAATATATTCAAAATCTCTTTCTATTAAAATTTTTTAATGAACTCCCTAAACAAAATTTCTAGAGCCGCCACTGAGTCGGAATAATATGTTGTCTATTCTCCTTAAAGGATTTAATTTTTCAATTCTCTCAATTTTGCTTTCTTTGGCAATTTGTCATATCTTCTAGCCATATTTTGTGCCTAACGCCAATTAGGTTTTTTTAGTGTCTCCTAGCCGCCTTAGAAATGCAGTTGGTAGCCCTAGGGTTTCATTCTCTATTTAAGAGCATTTAGAGACCTCATGCACTCTATATATAAAAGCAGAGACCTCATGCGAGAGTGCATGAGGTCCTGCCATATGATGCTCTAATTTTGCATTTAATATTTTTTTTATCTCTTTTCATTAAGTATTTTTTACTATTACCCAAAAGTTTTCATTAACTTATATTTTATTGTTATCTCATTAATCTTCTATTGATTATCTGAGCCTACTCTACACATTTCTTTTTTTATGTCTTTTAATATGCCCACCATTTTAGTGTTAAAAACAAAAGAAAAAATAATAATAATTAAGGACTAATAGCAATAACTAACTATATAAGGCACTGGGAAGAGATAGAGAAACATGAAAATGTTGTGGATTGTTAAATGAAACACACTATTTCACTATTACAAAAATTGAAGACCTGAGTTTGAAAAAGCATTTGTACGAGAGAGAAAGAAGAATCTGAGGGGTCATCACCTCTTTCATATTGACCTCCCACCACTATCAAGCTGCTGAAATCTCTATGGGTAATTTTTTTTTTTTTTTGTACCATGATTTTAAATCATTTATATGACACATGCATATGCACTTGCTCACACCATATTTTAATGTCACACTATCGATGAGTGGAAGGCAGTGAGAGAGTTGTGCATACTGTCATTTCATAGTATACAATCTGTGAACATAACATAGATTAGTTGATTTTCATGGTTTTGTTACTCTTTTGCATTTATTTTTGGTTCCATGATTAAAAAATAAATAAATAACTTACATTGAGAATGCTACAAATGTGCAGTGAAGCTACTAAACTAATATTTAATATCTCAAAATGTATATATTTCATTACTCAAATTTAGATTATTTTTTTCATTATAATATATGTATAATATTCTCTAAAACCATTTTACATAAAATATTACAAAATTATCCATACATCGCATTGGAAACTTATTAGTTAATAAAATATTACAATTTTTTTTTTTTTTTGAGAATTTCAACCTATGGCATCTGTACCTAATAACATCTTGCTCTTTTTTTTTTTTTTTTTCCATTTTGGTTAAATAACTGCCCACTACACTAAACCGCTACCAATTACAAAAATTCAAATTTGCTAACATTACTCGTAAGTCCAATCAGAACACGTTCACTTTTTCAATTAAAGAAACAACACAATTACTCTCCTTCTCCTTGTTTTTTCCCCCTTACCTTCTAACACAAAAGAACAAATAGTGTTATTCTATTGTTTAAAAAAATTTAGACCACGTTAAGTTATTTTTTAAAATAAAAAACCTTTTATCCTTATACCATCATCCCATGTAGTTTTATTTTATATTTTAATTTTAATAAGATTATCCATCTAATGTAGGTAAAATAATATCCAGTTATCCACTACTCTTTTTCACTTATCTAAATTAAATTATTAAGTTTAAAAACCCTAAATTATAGATTACTTATAAGTCTCACTCTTTTTTTCCCCTCTTTCTCTATCAACTTTTTTTTTTTTAATGCACGTACAATACTATCAAAAATAAACCCAAGTTGATTTTTTATTCATTCTATGAAAAAAAGGTTAGAAAGTTTGCCCCAACTTTGTCACATTGAGTAAAAAGGAAATTTTTATTCTGAGCAGAAAAAAAAAAAAAAAAAAAAAAAAACCTTTTTAACCACCACACTTTTTTAATTATCTTTTGTTTCTAAACCTAACGTTGAGGTTCTACAGACTCTAGAAAAGTAGCAATCTCTGCTAACTGCTAAGAGATTATTTGAGCATATTTGTACCACAAATTGCTTAGTCAATTTTTCAGAGCATTAGAGATTAAGGCTCCTCCATCTTGTAATAAAGTAATTACACTTTCATTCGATTTTTGTAGAGCATCAGCTAAGTCAATGATTGATACTTTTCTTTTTGAGATTATAAATTGGGCAAGAAAAGCACTTTGTATATCATCCCAAGTATGAATTGACCCTGGCTTTAATTGAGTGTACCAAGTAAATGCAAAGCCCTTGAGAGATTAAACAAATTTGCCTTATCAATAAGGCATCATTTGGAACCTCAAGTTCGACGGAAAGGCAACCAAGGGTGAATATCATATGACAACCACTTGCACCTTGTACAGATGCAGGAAGTTTGTGGAAGTAAATAGTCCCTTGTGGAGCCATTAGCAAACCTATTTACAACACAAAAATTAACGTATAAGAAACATAGTTGGAGATGAAAAGGAGAATGGGTCACACCGGGCATGACAAAAATTATGTTGGAAAAAAATGTAAAATTATGTTTAACAAAAATTGTTATTCTATGTTTAACAAATTTTGTTAAATTATGTTTAACAAAATTCTAATGCAGTAAAATTTGTCAAACATAATTTCACCCACAGGCCTTTATGCATATGGATTTTACTGATGTGAGTAATGTCCATTCAAAATAATATATCTCTTAATTACAATCCCTTATTTCAAGGGAAGGCCATTTGATTCCAACATGTTGCTTTTGAACATAAGTTTATTTATTTTTATGTTTGAAAGTATATGTGTTTTTATTCATTTGTGGTTGCACCTAATAATTTATTTAGGTTGCCTATGTACCCTTGGCAAGGATCAAGGCAATTCATAGTTCTTAAATCTGGGGTTTTAAATTTAAAATCCTTAAATATGACTTTGTCCATTTTAAATGATGGATATTTAAGTCAAATACCTAGCATTTAATTTTTTCTTTACTGAGAGTTTCAACCTGTGGCATCAGCTCCTGATAAATTCCCACTTTTTTTTATTCTTTTTGGTTAAATAAATTCTCACTCCACTAAACCACTACCAATTACAAAAATTCAAATTTGTTAATATAAGTCCAATCAAAACATTGTTACTGTGGGGTCCGTGGGCCTGATAGCCTCAGTCCTTCATATAGCAGGCCCAAGGCCCATGCCGAGGAGCGCAAGCTATTTCTGAGGAGATAGGGGGGAAACCTATTCTCTTGAATCCGCGCCGAGGACACCTTGTCCTCGGCCTGACAAGAGTGATTTCGGGGAGTGGCTAACCCCAAGGTAAGCTGTCACTCTCGCATTTAATGCACTCAACTAACCCCCCTTTGCCGCATTAATGGAGAGGTAACCCCTTGGCAGGATAACGTTGGTCAGAGTGAGCCACTTGAGTATCGATAAAGCTTCTGATGGGATGGACGACCAGAGAAAAAGGCGAATAGACAATCAACAATGGTGAAAATAAACTAACTTTGCAACCCTCAAATACAATACTCTCATTGTAGTCAACAAATTTTTGTGGAGCTTTCATGTTTCAGAAATACACATCACATCAGTTTTTTTTTTTTTTTTTAAATCAAGATATTCAAGTTAAAATTTCATGAGAATTGTTGTAACTTAGTGTGCATTTGGTATTGGCTTAAAAAGTCAGCTATTTTTATTATTCAGCTTATTTTTTCTACTATTCATGAGTTCTATTGCACTTTTTGATACTATTCATGAGTCTTATTGTACTATTTTAGCTACATTTTAACTATATCTATCGTACTTTCAATAAAAAGTTTTCATTTTCAATTAAATAAATTGTTCCCAAATAGACACTTATTATAGTTTTTTAATTGTAAATTATTATATTAATTGAGATTGCATAGCTTTATCCATTTCACATTTTACATTTCATGAAAGAATCTCATGCTTTTATTTGATATAAAAATTATGCTTTCCAATGAGCGTAACTCCCCCAAATCAAAAACCTCGTCAATTCAAATGAAAGTGGGGTTCAATATCATAATTTCATTCACATGACTTTCACGAAAAAATACAAAGAATAATGGCCAGTACCTAACTTTCATTCGTTAACAATCTCAACCGTTCCTGACATTTTCAGAATTTTAATATAAAAAAGAAAAATGTTTGATGAATTTTTGTTTCTAAATCTCAATTTGAATAGTGTGTGTGGGAACTAGATAGTCAGAAGATACTAGTGAAACTATGTATTCTGGGCCTATGGCCTAATCCGAGGATATTAACATGTCTAAGGATGGCCAAGCAATGCTATTATTGGAAGAGTAGAAGAGGAAGAGACAAGGATTGTACATAATAATCCAAAAGATGTTCGAGAAGAGAATTCATATCGGAAATAGGGATCCGAGATTAGTAGGAATGCCCTACCGTCCTAAACATCCTACAAGGTCACATCACGATTAGAAGTCCGATGCTGGATAGGAAAGGAGTAGAGAAAGGTAATAAATATCTACAAAAGCTGCTACCTTCGCATTAAATTCATTATACCAACTCTTTGGCCGCATTAATGTAGAGGTGATACCTGAACAGTATATTTCAGCCTTACAGTTACTAGCTGGAGATGGATGGAAGGTGCTGATGGGACAAGTATCAAGACTGATCATTTTGGATGCAAGTGGCAAATGGACATGGGGAGGAAGGAGAGTATATAAGGGGAAGATGGTGCCCAGAAAAAAAAGGGGATCGAAAGAAAACTCACGAGAGAAAGACTGTAACATCTTAGAACATAGCTTGTAATCAAATTTGAGAAGAATATATAAGAATAGACCACCTCGGATCTTGCTGAGGACAAGTTGTTTGCAATACAAACATTTTTTCTGTTCAATATCTTAATACTTAGATCCTTTGTAGTGTCTGTTGGATTAACTAAGACTCAGTATTCCACCCATTCTCTACATATTCATTGTTTTGGGTTTTTTGGGCCTAAGTCCATCCACATAGTGGGCTTGGAATCCAAATCTGGTCCTTACAACTGATATGGCCAAGATGCGGTCCATCTACCCAATCGTTTTTTGTGGGTATCCCCTCAGTAGAAGTATCCTCGTCTCACCCCATTGCTATGGAAGAAGAGGAAAAAAGAGAGAAGAGGAAAAAAGGTAGTTACATACCATGCCCAAATATCGTTTAAGGTTGAGGAAAACCTCTGGCCTCCTGATAGACTACAGCTTGGCCATATCAGTTGGGAGTAGCAGAGCCTCTTCTAGAGCTGAGGCCACATGGCATCCAATGCCTCCATGGAAGTCCCTGATGGATGCATCATCCCTCAAGGGCTCACCATTGATCATCGGAGCTGGAAGCCAAGCCTGAGGCTCGGGTGGCTGATTGTCTCTTCTCTTTGATACTCTTTGCCCTCCAGGTCTAGTTCTTTGCTGCTTTGCATCACGTTGGGGCTCCTCTTTTGGCGAAGGGCGAGATTTCCCAGCATCAACCACATTCTTCCTTTCTGCTCTCTTTTTCTCTTCGGATCAGAAGGTTTAAACTAGGTGGCAAAGATGGTTGAGGAGGAGAAAGAGGAAGTTTAGGAGGGGGAGGAGGAAGTTTAGGCTGAACTGACCCCCCAGGTGCATCCTTCCCAGGCTGGGATTCTTTTAATTCCATCAAACTTCTCTTAGACTTCCTTTGGATGCCCATTTTGCCCAAACTAGTTAAGGTACTCTCGGGGGATGGAGATCAGTTGAACACCTCAAATTCTTCTAGAGAGTCTGACAAATTTATAACTCCTTCTACTTCTTCTTCTCTTTCTTCCTCTTCTTCCTTAGCAATGGGGTGAGATAAGGATGCTTTTACTGAGAAGATACCCACAAAAAGCAACTGGGTGATGGGTATGCCCTCTGAGGTTGGAACGCCTTCAAGAACAACAAATCCTTCATAGGCCACACTAATACGTTGAAGACGAGGATCGTTGGCTTTTATCACGCACTTCAGAGCTTGAAATGCTCATGAAATAGGTTGGTATCCTAGGATTATGTGTGCTGCTCGCAATTGGCGGTCAGCTTCATTCACAAACACCTCGGATAGTAGGATCTTGTCTAGACTCGCTCTGTTGACTAGATTGAACCGAGGTGTGGTAGAATGTCTGTCTGCAAAATCATTAAAATAGAAGGAAAAATTGGTCAGAAACAAAGATAGTGTGAAATAGAACGGAAATATAAGCCGAGGTGTACAAATTTACGACTAGACCCCCACCTAATGTTCCCTCTCTAGTCGGACAGGGTAGACCGTCATGCCATTCCCTAGAAAAGATTAAAAAATCTTCCTTTAAACTCTTGTTTAATGTAGGGAGGCATTGGATTAGCCTTACTTCGAGATACCTCGACTTAAGGTAGTATCCCTGCCCCTTCAAATTATGTCGATTATATACCCAATTGACATCATGGTGTGTCAATTCCAAGTTCATTCTCTCGTTCAGGGCTTCTATACTCCCTAATACTCTGAACATATTTGGGGTGCATTGTGTGGGGGATAATCTAAAGAACCTAAGGAAGTTCCTGATAAGATTACCCATGGGGATGGTCATCCCTCCCTCTATGAAGGTGATCATTGGGATGACCACCTTTCCCTCTTTCCTATCATCTGCCCATGCCCCTTGGGCAGCATATCTAATGTCCACTGTTGATGGTATCCTATACTTAGCCCTAAATCTCTCTATATCTTCCTCTGATTCAACTAAACGCTTGAACCTACCCATTTTCTAAGAAGTTATGAAAAGAAATCAACAAGTTTGAAATGAAAAATGGAACCGAAAAGAAAAAAAGGGTAATGAAAAGAGAATATGTGGAAAGAAACGAAGCTAAGAGGGTTCGAGGAAACTTACAGGTTTTGAAAAGAAGGTACTCTGACAAGTTTTTTGTATTTGTAGACGCACGAAGAAATGAAAGAAGGTGGCAGGTTCAGTGTATGAGCTCTAGAATTGTGTGATTGATGGAAGTAATGAAAGGAATTGATTTATGAAGCCATTTATAGTGACATAGAAGTTATAAGTGGGAAAATTCCCGCTCGTAACCCTAGGAAATTCTCCACCGTTAGATTTGCATCGCGCCGTTGAACATGGGAGACAAAAGTGCCGTAAGAATTTAATGAGGGCACGCTCTGGACGCCAAAGCGTCAGAAGCGTGCCTTGAGCAGGTAAAAAGGCATTTGGGAGTTCATATGGATGAGTTGAAACCATGATTGGGATGAGCTGATGATATCAAAATCCTTCTTTCCTCTCAAAGAGTCGAAAAGCAAGATTTCGAGAGGCTATTATAGGGACCAGATAGTCAGAAGATACTGGTGAAACTGTGTATTCTGGGCCTATGGCCCAATCTGAGGATATTAACATGTTCGAGGACGGCCAAGCAATGCTATTATTGGAATGGTAGAAGAGGAAGAGACAAGGATTATACATAATAATCCAAAAGATGTCTGAGAAGAGAATTCATATTGGAAATAGGGATCCGAGATCAGTAGGAGTGCCCTACCGTCCTAAACATCCTACAAAGTCACATCACGATTAGAAGTCCGACACTGGATAGGAAAGGAGTAGAGAAAGGCAACAAATATCTACAAAAGCTGCTACCTCCATATTAAATACATTGTACCAACTCCCTAGTCGCATTAATGTGGAGGTGATACCTTAACAGTATATTTCAGCCTTACAGCTACTACCTAGAGATGGATGGAAGATGCTTATGGGACAAGTATTAAGACCGACCATTTTGGATGCAAGTGGCAAATGGACATGGGGAGGAAGGAGAGTATATAAGGGGAAGATGGTGCCCAGAAAAAAAGGGGGATCAGAAGAAAACTCATGAGAGAAAGACTGTAACATCTTAGAACAAAGCTTGTAATCAAATTTGAAAAGAATATATAAGAATATACCACCTCGGGTCTTGCCGAGGACAAGTTGTCTTCAGTACAAACATTTTTTCTGTTCAATATCTTAATACTTGGATCCTTTGTAGTGTCGTTGGATTAACTAAGACTCAGTATTCAATTTAATCTCTACAAATTCATTGTTTTGGGCTTTTTGGGCCTATGTCCATCCACATAGTGGGCTTGGAATCCAAATCTGGTCCTTACAGTGTGAATCTAAGTAACATTTTTAATCTCAATATTACGAGCACTAGCATCCGAGAATGCCAAAAAGTTCTATTTTACACCCTTAAAATCTACTTTATCTATTTTATCATCACATTTTACAACTCACCCAACATTCCAGTTTTTATATTTACATACAACTTATGTGAGACACTCGAGTATAACGAGTGTGAAATGCTCGATTTCCAAGTGCAATTTCAAAGAGCAAAATTGAGTTTAACAGATTCGATTTGTTAGATACCAAAATAGTTTCAAACCTTGGCTAACTAATGAAATTGTTTGAGGGATTTGATTATTTAAAAAAAAAAATCCGCTACAACCCACACCCCCATTAATCACCCACCACCGCTAATCAACCACCACCCTCAATCACCCCCATTGTCATTCACCCATCACCACCACAACCACCATGACCCAAACCCATTGGTCTACGAAACAATTTCCATGACTGAAGACCCAAAACCCAAGACCCACGACCTCCACCATGAAAGCACCTCCATGCCGATCTGCGAGGGAGACAAGCAAAATAGATAGAAGGAACAAAGCTCAACAGAGGGGAGTGAGATGAATGAGAGACAATGAAACGTGAGAGAGTAGAGGGAGAAGATGAAGAGAAATGAAGGAGGAGAGATATAATTTATTAATTCTTACAACCTACTACAGTAGGTTCTATAAATAAGAACCTACTGTAGCAAGTTTGTGAAAAATTTTAAGTTTTCACTCCCGGATGGAGCATGTTTTTGGTACATGGGGATGTAAAATAGCAATTTAGGGGGTTTTACACCCTCAATGCTAGTGCTCTAAGAACCTTAGAGCATTCACATCCCGTATCTTCAAATTATTCTATTTTACCATCTCAAAAACTATTTTTATCTATTATATAATATCATTTTACAACATACCCAACATCCCAACTTTTATATTCCTATACAACACATTAAAATAATAGATCTACACAATAAAATATATAACCCAAAAAAATATCTCTCCTCTCTCTCTAATTTCTGTCTCTTTTCCTCCCTATCCCTCTCTCACTACCATGAACAAACCCAAAGCCCAACACAACTACCATCCAAACCCAACCACCCCACCATTTGCTAATCATCAACAACACAGCCTGCCATCACCGGAATGAAAAACACAACCTGCCATCACCACCATCAACAACACCACTACTACACCACCTGCCACCCCAACAAAATCACAACAAATCCATACCAAAATCACCTAAATCAACCTAGCAAATCACAACAAATCTAAAACCCAAACCCAAACAAAACCCAAAACCTAAAAACCAAACCCCATACCACCATCACCATAGCAACCACCACCAGAAATAAGTCTTTGTGCAAGGAATTGCTTCAAAGTTCAAACCCACCATGCCGCCGCCATGAGGCCATATGTTATTCATTCCTCCGACCCAAACCCACCATGCCGCTGCCACCCATTGACCTAAAACCCACTCCTACATAAATCAAAATCCCACTACCCACTGCCACTGAATACCCACATCCACTGCCACCACCGTGCCACATCATAGATCACCTCACAACCCAAATCAACCCATACCACAAACCATCACAAACCCAAATCAATCGATAAACCCACACCACAAACTCATATCAACCCCACCATCACAGACCACCCCAAAACCACCGACCCAAACCCACTCCGCCACCATTGCCACACAACCCACGCCGCCACCACACGATAGTGACGTTGTATTGGAGGACCCACGCCGAAACACCTATGCCCACGCCTACCTCTGCCGCTACCACCACCACATGAAGTTTTGGGTTTGAGAAAAAAGGGGGTTTTGGGTTTAAGGAGAGGAGAGAGCAGCTGAAGAACAAAAATAAGAGAGAAAAGGGAAGGTAGACAGTGAGAAATGAAAGAGAGAGAGAAGAGAGATAGAGAGAAAATAAAATATAATCTAAAGTTATAGAAGCTTGCTATAGTACCATCATATAAGTAAGATGGTATTGTAGCACTAATGTAAAATTTTTTTACAAGTACAAGACTAGGTAGTGGGCATGTTTTGTGCTTTGATGCTAAAATCTCCCTACATATACCATTTGCAATACCAGATGTGCATGCTTTTATAACTTACTAGAATTATCGATTGTTCTCACAAGAAGAACTTAAGCTCGAATATTTCCAACGTAGTAAGAAAAGAAGAGGTTAGAGGTCGACATGGCTTAAGCAATAGTATAAGTAATCCAAAAGTCTAGAACCACCTAATTATGGGTTATAAAGACATGAGCTATATATGACTTCACAATTGGGTAACAAGGATCTCATATTGGAAATTGATTCTATCATTGTATGGAACTTCATCACTTCTAACACAGTTATACTAAAAGCATATCAATGTGCTAAATGCTAAATATTTAGCATTTAGCACACCAAAAATCCACATCAAATGTTTTAAATGTCAAATAAATTTGTCATTTACTTGGGTGCAATTCTATTATTGGCTCAGATGCTAATGCTCTTAAGAGCATCAGCATTGGATGTTTTATAATTATGTCATTTTAACATATCAAAAAAGTTACTTTATTATTTTAACACATCATTTTACAATTCATTGTACATTATATCTTCTATTCTTCAATTCTATATATTAAAATAATATATACAAATATTAAAATAACATTAGTTATTTCTTTCTCTTGCTCATTGCCGGCTTCTCTAAAATAAAATTCTGAAGCTTTCTCTTCTATCTCCTCTCACTAATCTCTCTCTCTCTCTCTCTCTCTCTCTCTGAAACTCACCAATCACCACCACCAAATAAAAAAAACTTGATCACCACCACCACCTCAAACCCTCTACCCACTTCCACCAACAACCAATCACAATATGTATAAAACTCTCCGATGACCACCATGGGAGGAAAAAAAACTTAGAACACGTCTGAAACTCACCACCACCGGAGGAAAAAAATTTAGCTGATCTCCTCCATGCTAGTCTCCACCAGTTGATCTCTTCCTGCAGCGAGGATCGAGCTTAATAAGAGAAGAAAGAGGCGATGGGTTTGGCCGGTGATGGGTTTGGCTTTATGGGTTTGGTTGCTGATTCTGTTTAATGTGGTTGGTGAGGTTTTTCGGTGATTGGGTTTGCTAGGATCGATGGGTTTGGCTGGTGATTGGGCATGTTGTGATCAGTGGGTTTCGCTTGTAATTGGGTTTGGTGGATTTTGTGGTTAAAGGTGGTGCTTGGTGGTTTTCGCTGGTGATTTAATTTGTTGTGATTGGTGGTGATTGGCAGATGTGTTGTTAAAGGTGGGTCTTTAATTGTTGTTGCTATAGAGGTGGTTTGAAAGAGATAAAGAGAACATAGATGAGGAAGATAAGAGAAACCAGAGAAGAGAGAAAGAGAGTACAGAGGAGAGAGAGATGAATAAAAAAAATAAAAATTTTTAGCATATATGCTCGTACTGTCTCAAATTTAGAATGTCACTGTAGCTCAATACTAAAATGGTTAGAGATTTAAACATCTGATAAAGGTGGGTTTTTGGTGTTTGGTGTGCCAAATGTCAAATTTGGCATTTGGCACACATGATGTTAGTGCTTTACCGCCCCTTGAATTTTATTTATTTATAAATATTTTATATACATACACACATGCCAATGCACACACATAGAATTTTAAAATTTAAATCCAAAATAATTATACTTGTTCCCTTAAAAAATTAAAAATTAATCAAAAGGACCCATTAAAAATTGAATGAATTTAAAAGAGTATGACCTTTTGAGAACTTCATAACATTTTTGTTAATTAATTATTTTATTTTATTATTCAAATGACTTGTGTGTTAAGTTGTTTGACTTTGTATATCCCCTATTTGGGATCCAAAATTAAAAGTTTGATGTTTTTTTTTTCTTGGTAACACTAATTAGATTTTAATAATTTTTTAAGGTGGAAGTTGGAACAAGTTAGTTTGAGAACTAGTATCATATTTTATGGATGAACTTATAATTTTGTGATACTTTTCCTTTTCCAAAAGTTTTGGTTCATAACACCTTGGATAGAGGAATCATAAGTTGACTTTTTGTTAATTACTTCTTATTGTGCCATGTGGCTATATAAATTCATGTCACGTATACATTTAAAAGCACCTAACAATTGTGTCTATTCATTTTGCCTATTAAGTTTTAGTATCTACTCACCGTTTCACATAAGATGTATATATTAAAATAAAAAAATTGTCATTGAGAAGAAAAACATCAGTATGGCATAAGGAAGAGAATGAGAAATCTAAGAAGAAAAGCATATGTGAGGTGTTTAAAGAAATCGTTCATTATTATTTTTGCTAGGCCTGTCCACGGGTCGATTCGGATCGGGTTTGTGCCCAACCCAGAACCGACCTGCTAAGTTCAGGTCTTTTATTTCTGGACCCGCCGCTAATCGGTGAACTGAATCGGTTCTCGGTAGGACTTCCTCGAATATTAGTCGGTTCTCGGTCGGAGTTGAAAATTTCGAAACTGTGCTAGATTTTCGCCAGAAACCACCATATTTGGTTGAGATTGGATCGAATCTGCTGAGATCTGGCCGGATCTCGGAGAGATCAGGCCGAACTCGACGAGATTTCACCGGATCTTAGCGAGATCTCGATGGATCTCGAAGAGAATAGGCCGAACTCGACGAGATTTCACCGGATCTTAGCGAGATCTAGATGGATCTCGAAGAGAATAGGCCGAATCTCGACGAGACCTCACTGGATCTTAACAAGATCTCGGTGGATCTCGAAGAGATAAGGCCGAATCTCGACTTAACGGACAAAACGATTGGCGAAACACACCTATTAGTAGAGAAAAACTAATTTTCCGGTGCATAAATGGTCGGATCGATTGAGATCTCGGTTTTTATGCTTAAACCTGTTATTCGACCCGCCTTTTATCGGGTTTTGGGGAAGAAGACCTACCGTCGACCGTCACTGGCATCGGGTCGGCCAGGTTGCACGGGTGCCGGGTCTGGTTGGACATCCCTAATTTTTGCTACCGTTGGTGTGGCTTGATTTTTAGACCTTTTCATTATTTAACAACAACAAAAATTGACTTGCAAAAAAATCAACTGCCCAAACTGTTGGGAATTTAGAGGAGCAGTATAATGAAATAACAAAATGATCCAATAGACAAAGAGAAAATTTGATTGACTTGGAAGCACAATTGAATATCATACTTAAACAATATTTGCCACCATACAAGAGTTTCTAATGAGTTATTACAAATTTGTCCCCAAGATACAACCAAATTTATTGGGTTATACAAATAGCAAATTTTGGAGAAGACCCATAGGTTTCTTGTATTTCTAAGAAAGATGAAAGAAATGAAGTTGAGAAGAAGTTACCAAATGAATATGAACCATTATTAATACCCAAATGATTATGACCCTTTAATAAGCATATTTTCATTCAATATATGCCTTGTTTCAGTCAATAAACACATTTTTATTCAATAGGTACATTTTCGGTCAGTAGACACCTTTTTCATTTGATAGACACATTTTTGGTCAATAGACACTTTTTCATTCAATTGACACCTTGAATATATATTTAATATAAAGGATTATGACATTTCAATAGGCACTTTTGTTATATCCAATATGAAGGGTTATGACCTTTAAATAGACACCTTTTGGTGTCTATATTTTTGAGAAACTTTTTTTTTTTTTGGAGAAACTTTTGATGTCTATATATATCTATATATCTATATATTAATATATATATATATATATATTACAGCTTATCTTGTATATACCTATAAAACATTACTTTTTTCTACCTAACTAATAAAATTTTGTACTATTTCTTTATATATATATATATATATATATTAGCATTAAGTTTCAAAAAATTTTGCTTACTAATCCAACTAAAAAATAATGATTTTTCCCCCCCGAAAATCATCCAGTAGATATTCCCATGCATCGCATAGATTAGTGACTAGTGAGTGTGTCTATATATATATATATAAAGTGAAACCTCAATCAAGAATTCAAATAGGATTCAAATTGCATTCTAATTTAATACCAAGCGTCATTCTAATTGCATGCTCACTAATTAGATTCCAAGTGAAATTATATTTTAAATAGGCTTTAATTTATGTCAAATGTAATTCCATCTCCAATTTCAATTAAAGTGTCTTTACATGTAGATTCATAAATCTAAACTTAAAAAACATAAAAGGATTCAATTAAAAATTTATTATACTTCTATGTAAAAATTTGAATGAGTAATACTTTTAACCTATTTAAAACTATTTTAAGTACAGTTACAACTAATCCAATATTTCTTACAAAAATTTATTTTACTTCAATAAAAATTTTAATGAAAAATATACCACGTTATATAAGGTTTTTTGTTCATATCTTATTTGAAAAATATACATTTGAAATAATTTTATAACACCATAATAACAAAAATTAAGTAAATAAAAAAAAATAATTTTTTTTTTCTAAAATGAAATAATCATGAATAAGCAATTTGCATACTCTAGAAAATAATATCCTCACCAGTTTTTTTATTTATTTTTATTTTTTTTAAGAGCTTACAAAAACATTAAAATGTCCATAAATTGTATTAACCTTAAGTTGGAATTTCAATATGCTTCTAATTATGTTTATTTTCAATACATCCATGCGTATGCATGGAGTTAAAAGTTAATCTACTTTTATTTCTATGACAACATTTTGAAAAATCTATCAATGCTTTCTCAAAATATACTTTAAAATAATCATCAATATATATATATATATATATATTTTTTTTTTCTAAATGAAATCTCTTTTATGATAAATTTTGATATTTAATTTAATAGTATACGTCAGATTCTAAAGAAACTTAACCAATTAAAAAAGTTATACCCTTTGAGAAACAAAAAAATAAAATAAAATTCTCAAAGTGTTATCAAGTTACGAATGAAAAACATAAAAAGAAATGAAAAATATGACGAACATCCAGGTGTTAGCGCAGCAACAAGTTTTATTTTTGTTATATATATATATATATATATTTAAAAATAATTTAAAGTTACAAAAAGACTAAAGTATTCTTTAAGCCCATAAAAATTGTGGTTATATTTTAAAATTTCTATTAAGGCCTTTATGTTTGATATTGTTTTCATATTGATTTGCCATGCATTTCCTCTAGTAATTTGATCTATATCTGTTTGGATAGGAGGATGGAAAAGTGGTAAAATAGAAAATGGGGAGAATTTGAAAAAGTGGGAGGATATAAGATATTTTAGACTTTTAGTTTCTTTTTTTTTTGTATTTGGTTGGAAGGGTGGAAAAGTAGGGAGATGGAAATTTTTTTTGTTTGGTTGAGAAAAGAGAAAAGAAAAAATAATAGAAAATAGAGTTGGTATAAATTTACTTATATGTCCTTATTAAAAAATGATGCTCAATTAAAAAAAAAAAAAAGAAGCAAACAACCAACCAAAAAAAAAAAAAGATAATCGCATAAGTTTATTTAAAAATAAAATTCATGCCCAGTATAAAAGAAAAAAGAAAAAAAAAAACAGTTAGATTAAACCCCCCCAAAAAAGAAAAAAGAAAAATGGGAAGTAGTGCGCGAATGAGTGTGTCACCCTCAGGATGAAGATTTAAAAAAAAAAAAAATGTCCAGTTAATCCAAAAAAAGAAAAAGTAAAAGAAAAAAAAATACGAGAAGTAGTGCTAGTGTGTATGTTATATACTACTTATATCCCGCTCAAAAAAATGCATATTGTATCGCGCTTAAAAAAAACCAAAGAAGAAATGCATATTGTGAAGAAGTAGTAGTGAATCACGTCTACGGAGTAGGGAAAAAAAATGAGAAAGAAATAATCAAAATATAAGTGGAGGGGTTGTTCAGTCATTTGACAATAACAACTCTTTTCCTCGCTATTTTCTTTCCATGTTGAACATATAGCATTTTAGTGGGTCAGGGAAAAACATACTTAGATTTTATCAATTTTCTCTCCTTAAAATCTAACAAACCAAACACACTTAAAAAAACATTTTCTCACCCATTTAATATTAGCCATCATTAGATTAATAAAACATAATAAATAGTCGAAATAAAATAGGCTTAAAATAGGCTTTTTATTTATTTATTTATAGTGTCATAGTTTCATTCATTTTAATTCAAAGTTTACACATTTTCTCATCAATATTACGCATTTATAATATATAAGTAGATAAAACAATGTGAAAAATCAATAGAAAAGTGTGCATATTTTTTAGGTAATATTTTAGTAAGAGCTAGAGTTGTATTTTTATCAATATCCTTTAGTTTTGTCTTTATTTAAACATAAGGATATAAAAATATTTTTAAACAAAAAAAATAAAGATTCAAAACAGGAGAATCCTCTTAAATAATAGTATAAAATAATATAAATTCTCTATTGAAATTATTTTTTTACTTATTAATAATAACAACCAATGAGAACTTATCATTTAAAATTTAGTATAAACATGTTGTAATAAAAATATTGTGAATATATTAAAAATATGACATCTCTCAAATAAAAATATCCCAGACAAAGAGCAATGCTAAAAAAAAATCGACAATAATTAAGTTAACAATTACTAGTTCTGAAATTTGTTATAAAATTTTGTGCGCAATAATAGACTCTTTGTTAGACAAAACTCACAAAAGTGTACTTTCCTCCTACGAAACCTACAGTTAATGTAAAAAAAAAAAAATCCAGACCCAATTGCCAGTTGCCACAGCTAATAGTAACTGCCACACAATTCATGACTCTCATACATGATACATTACATCATCAACCCACCTTCAAAACAAGGCGCGTTATGCCCCAATCACTTTAAAAATTGGAAACGAAAAAAACACACACCATAGAAATAGGGGAAGAGTCTGTGCCACGTGGACATCTAGTGGGTCCAGATACAGCAAAAGAAGAAAAAATAAAAATAAAAATATCCACAAAACTGAAAAAAAAAGAAAAAGAAAAGATTGTCATGTCAACACCACGCCACACCATACCTCACACAACAAAACCCACATATAAAAGCCTCCCTCTCTCTTTCTCTCTCCATTATTTAACACAAACACACGCTATACAACACCACCAACTAGATTTTCATTTTCTTCTTCTTTTTTCCTCTCCCTGAAACGACGTCGTAGTGAGAATATGAGCGACGACGAGTGGGTCAAGGAGGCCATGACCGACGACACGGTGGTGGTGGATTTGCTGTTGACGCTCTTCCAAGCTCAGCCTCCTCTGCCGAAGCCTGTTCAGGCTGTTATCCGCCTTGGCTGGACTGTCCGCCAGCGGCGTTCCAAGTCGGCGCCCAGACACGGTGACTCCACCACGAAGAAGAAGGCCGAGCCTGCGCGAGCTAGTCCTACCACGCCGCTGTCATGGAGCGGCGCCACCTCTGCCAGCGGCGGCGCTCTCGATGGCTTTGAGGAGTCAAGCCGTCTTTCCAAACCGACTGAAAGCTCGAGATCTAAGGTTTGTTGCTCTGATTTTTCCCGTTTTTGTTCTGGCTCAGTGAGTTCGTGTGAGCGCGGTTACGACTTACGAGTTATGACGAATAGTGACTCCGTTTGGATTTCGTTTTTGTTTAACGCTGTTTTTTATTGACGGAAATGCCCCTGTGGAAGTCGGATATTTACCTTTATTGGTTTTAGGAAGAGTCAGGGGTGAGTGATGGAACCTGGCAAAGGCATCATCAGTCATCACCACCTGTCAGATTTTTTTTAACCTTCTTTTTGCTTTTATTTTCTTTGTCAATTTACACTTATACCCCTCTTTGCATGGGGACGCGTCGTGATTTCCGGGGCTAGTTCCGTCATTTCATTCGCCACCGGATCGGAAATTCAGAATGTTCGCCGTCCGACCTCGTTTCCTTTCTTCTTTTTTATTTATTTATTTATTTTTTTACATCCCGTTGACCAAACTGCCCTCGACTTTCCGCTTTTTTATTTTCCCATTTATTTTGAAAAATATTTTTATCAATTCTTTCAGAGAAAATTGGTGACTTTCATTCAACGCATGAAGATGGAGGAGTCATAGGGCGGGCCTGATTGACTCACTCTTCACATTTTTATTTTTAAAATTAATTTTCTTTCACACTTTTTGTCTCCGTGTCTTGCTTCACCTTTTGTCAAAATTACCAAAACACCATTCCACTTAAGGGGACTCTCGTCATTCCATAAGTTAAGTTCCTTGTCGGAGTCCACACACAATTCAATTCGTCCGTAAAAATTTCCTTTTCCGAGCCAGAGTCAAAATTGGGAAGGGCATTTTGGTAAATAAGGGGGAATATGTCATTTTTTTTTATTGTTATTTAAATCTGGTTAGCTTTAATATTATGGGTGGCGTGACATCGTGGCAATTGGCAAATAGGTCTGCGTATAGTTTGGCGGGTAGTGTTGGTAGTGGCTTATGCACTTTACAATGTTGGCTGCATTTGCTATGCTACGGTATGGGAAAAATGATCCCATGTTGGTCGCCGCACTTTTCCTTTTCCTGTGGGCGCACTGGAAAAATCAAATCATAAACCCCACCTCCTTGACCTCAAAACTCAACCCCTAAATACCAAACGTCGTCGTTTTCTCGCTTTTTACACGTGGTCCTTTGTATTTGTATTTAAGACAAAATGTCTGCATGTCAGTTACCCAATGTCTGCGTGACAGCTTGGTCGCAACAACAGCCTTTGGCTCCTCTGATTCGAATAGTAAAGAAATAGTATATATGAAGCAGTCAATAATGCTGTGACACAAAATGTAAACTGCAAAGTCTTTTACAATTTCCTTTCGATCGAATCGAAAAGTGGAAAGTTCTCTTTGATTGGGTCGTGGTTCCTTAGAATGACAGCCTGTTACGCAGGCTTCTTTGCTTTTTCTTTACTGGGGTCCACTACTAAAGGTGGATTTTCATTTTAGGTCAAAATTTAACATTCCACTTTGCACGTATTTTTTTGTCCTAGTTCTAGAATTAAAGTTGGAAATAATGTGTCAGAGAAATACAATGAGTTAGAGGATTGTAGAAAAAGTGTAACTTATAGATTATTTTTTATTATATTTTTTTTGAAAAATAATTTTATCTTTCTTACAAGCTAAATAAAAGATGATAGGAGATTGTTTTTTAAGTCATTTGAGTTAAGTATCAAACATAAAAAAAATAATTAATTTTATAAAAAATATTATTGTCGAAACAAACGTAACTTTGGTGGAAAAACATTACGAAAGGCGAAGTATATGGTTTGGGAAGAGGGTCACATTTGGGTGTGGTGTGGGTATAGTTGGACACGTTTAGAAAAGGTCAAAGTGTGAATTGATACACCTGTAATTAATGTAACGCGTATGGGGAGTCACGAGAGCAAGTAGACCTTTATTTTAATTCTGACGTGTTGAGAAACTATAGGTTGTAAACCATGCGGCGACGTGGACAACGCAGAGGAGAATTCCATACAGATTTTTTATTTTATATATATATATATATATTTTCCTTGGAGTAAACCAAGATGGTACAGTGGTAATGAGTGTCCCATATAACGGTTGCTTTTGAATAGGCGGCGAATGAAAAGAAGAAAATGTAGTGGAAGGTTCACGACAATTTGGTGGATCTTTGACTTTTTTGTTTAGCCTGAAATGATAGTAAGACACTCTTTAGGATTTTGCAATTGCATGTATAAGACAAGGACCAAGAAAGACACTTTCACATATACAAAAACTGAACCATCTTCATCTTGTGCTGCATGTATAAGATGCCAAATTTTGATCCTTGAGTTTGTTGGATGTGAATTTTTTTTTTTTTTTTTTGTTACCATTAATGTTATTTTTCAGTTATTATTGACTGATAAATGATTAACTCTAAATTATTCTGTCCTATTTCAGGTAGCTGTTAATGGCGAAACGAACACCAACAAGAGGTCAAGGAAGAAAAAGGTAATTCTAAACTTTTGTGATTGTAAACCCATTAGTGAAGATTTTTTTAATGGAGCAATTCTAGGCTCCAATGTTTGTAATTATGACATTGTGCATGAATTAGTAATTACAAGAAAATTTTGAAAGATAGATGTGATGCTTTGGATGTTGATTAATGATCTTCTACAATTCAGTGGTCACAGCCAGTCTTGTCTTTTTAATTGTTTAGTTGTACATTTTTTTTGTGCAATATGTTTTTGGAATATCAGTTGGAAGTTATTTCCAAGCTTTCTCTCCAAACTTAAAGGAGCTCTCTCATTCATCATCCAATGTTGTTGATTCTATTTGAACAAATTGCCTTAACTTTGCATTGGTCCATTGTTTATCTAACTTTTGGCGATGAGTAAAATAAAAAGTTGTATACGTATCCCTTATACTTTTCTTCTTTTTGGGCAGTCGCTAGCTGAACTTAGAGAGGAGGAAAGTTTGCTATTGACGGAAAGGATAAATTTGAAAAAAGTATGTTTCTTTGACTTCTTTTCCTGGGATATCTTCTTGTGTCTCCTATGTTGTTTCCTTCATCTAAATATGTCTTATTGGAGATACCTAAATACTGAAATATTAATAATTTACTAATTCATTGAGCAGGAACTGGCAGCTTTGCGTCTCACACTTGAGAAACAGAGAGCTACAAATGACAGTTTGAAGAGAATTAAGGTTAGTTTGCCTCTCTAATCAATTTCTTTGTCTATTCACTTTTTCCTTTGCCACCCCCCTTGTGTTTATGTAAATCTTTTATCAAATCCAGTACTTGTATTAAGCCATGCTGTTTAGCACTTAGCAATGAATCAGTTTGCTCATAGTAAATTAATCTACGTTCTTTTAGATTATTCTAGGCTTCCTTTACATCCTTGGGACCTTGACTACCATGTGGTAGTAACTTGTACTAGACATCAAAAATATTTGTTGGTGATGTGAAGTTTGTTATAAGCAAAAATAAGGTTGCGTGCATTATCTTCTGCTGATCTCGATCTGTTTCCAATAACCTGCTGATTCTAGTATGACACAAGCTTTACTGGTGTAGTTATTTTTATGTATGCAAGGAGTACAGACCAAGTTGGCTGGTTTGAAATCTTAAAAACTATTTTTACATCATTAAGCTCATTACATTTTGCTTGCACTTGTACTGGGTTTCAGCAGTACAAGATTAGCCTACCAGGTGTGTGCGTGTTTTCCCCTGAAAATTATTACTTTTCACTAACTGCTACTCAAATAATTTCCCCTTTGCACATTAGTGAATAAATTATTATGCATCTTTGAAATAGAATTTGGGGAACATTTCACCATATTAATGCTGTGTTGTTGCCTGCGATATATTTTACACTGGCTATTTTATTAATAAATTATGCAAAATAATCTGCACATTTGTGGGCCACATTGTCTGGGTGAATTGTTGCTTCAACTAGGAATGATCACCTGCATGGAACAGCTTGTTATTTTGCCTTCAAAATTAAAACTCCATTCTATCATTGGTGGTTCCACATTACATTAGCCTGGAACTGCAATGTGGCCAAAAGGGAGAGGGACCAGCTCAAATAAATGATGTCATTTAATAACAGTATGTGACATTAAATGAGACAATATAAAAGCTAGTGCTTTTATATAGTTAATATGCTTTGCAGAATCTAAATATATCTATATTTTGTTTCAGTATGATCTGCAGTCACAGCAGAACGAAAAAACAACAATTGCTGGTGCAATGGCATCTGTGGCAGCCATCTCTGATCGACCCCAGAAAATTGAAGAAGTTTGTGATCCTGCTGCTTCAATCTTTCCAACAGGTGTCGCATGCAATGATGTTGATGCTGTACCACGTCCAGGTCAATCAAAAATAGAGGAGGTCAAGGAGTCTGAAACGTCCTTCGTGTTACCTGATCTAAATCTTCCTTTTGACGATGACTCCAGAATGAGCTGAGAAGAACCAGATTTTACCGTCGATATTCTGTTTTCCTAATTAAGCGGGATCAAGATCATTAACTGCATTTATGCTTAATAAGTAATTGAATCAGTCTAACCATGTTGTAGGTTGAGTTATCATAATTGTAAGTAAAACAAAAAAAAAAAAAACCAATTACCTTCATCGCTTCTTGACATGAAGGTGCGGATTTGTTATTTTATACATGGAAGGTACCGAGGGTAGTGTAGAGATCCTAACCCGTTAGTTACAGTTACCTTCTTTCTTCTCAGGTTTCTACAATAGTCCAAAATTCTTTTGGGGCCAACCCTCAATTCCTTCTGTTTCCTCTTTTAGGAAATATTTACCGATAAGGTGTAACTATTCTATAGACAATTAAATGTTTGTTTTCTTTTAGTAGAACAATTTGAATCTAGTTTGATAGTATTTTTCTTGTTTTCTATATTATTACAAGATGAACGGCCTCTATTTTTTCATTTGTGTGAAGAACTTCGAAATGCTTCCATGGGCCATGTGGTCTGGTAATTTTTTTGGCCCTCCACCTAAGGGTCGGTCCACCACTGCAAAATGCAGAAATTTCTCAACGAATGCTTAGCAATGGCAGATTACTTAGTAATAATAATAGTATCATGTTGTTACTAAGAACAATAATTGATAAATAAATTAAATTTCATAATCTTCAAAATATGATTTAAATAATATCATTTCATGGAAATTAGATTTCACCACAGAACGGAAATAAAATTAGGATAAATTCATGAATGTTTTTAGGTGGCATAGTTGAGACACGGACCAAGTATACTCTTGAGACTTTACATGACGATCTATGGAATTTTTGATATAATAGTCTTACAATATGCGTGTTGCCTCTAAGATACAACAACCCAATCACTTTTCTGATAATCCTTACAAATTAACACAATTTGTAGGATGAGAACCCCTCAATAGTACTTTTTTAACCTAGAAATATATAGTGTATGAGGATATATATATATATATATATATTTTTTTTTTTTCCACAAAAGAATATATATATATATATATATTTTTTTTTTTCCACAAAAGAATAGGAAAATATCATGCAAAATATTTGTTACTATATGTAATGGTCAGAAGATAAAATCAACCACATTTCCTCTGTACATACATATTTACATACCTCTCTATTTTTATAAATATAGGCTTATAATTTTTCTTTTTTTGGATAGGAAATATAGGCTTATAGTTATATATGGTCAAAAGAGCATTTAAATAATTTTGATGAAAATGAATTATTACCATAAAAGGCTAATTTACTTTGCCTATTATTGCAAATCAATTATAGAAAATATTCTACACTAGAAAGTAGTAACATACATATAAAGCCTCATTAATATGAAACCAACGGCTATATACCATTACATATGTCGGTTGTAATAAGTATAAATATAGCTGTGTCAATTACTGTAAGTTTCAAAACGTTTAATAAGTAAAAAAATAAAAATATATAAAGTCTAACAAGGCCAGGCATCAACGAAATGCTGATTTTTCCACTTAATATATATATATATATATTAAATAATCCAAAATATCATGCTCCTAAGCAGTCTCGTTCCTGGTCACCCCGCTTCTTTGGCATAGAAAGAATCTAACTAATGGTGAGTTGAATGATAAGCAAATGCAAGCAAAGACATACACAGTCTCAACTTTATATTGCTTCTTTGAAATACCCACTAACTTTCTTGTTTACTAATATATATTTATTAATTGAGAGATGAACCTGATGGAAAAAGTGGGAGCCATACATCTCTAGGTGAGATCAAGGATTTAAAATTTTTTTTTGTTATTGATGGGATTGACGAAATCAAGTATAGACGAGACCAATTGTACAGACGAGAACAGCTTTCAGTGACGAATATCCACTCCACTGACGATGATAAACTCCTCATTCAATGCTGCCCATAAACACCCCGGACGGTTACAAAGCCAACTATACAGCCCGTTGGGAGTGGATTAAAGCAACATTATGGGCCAGAAGGCGTTACCCAGGAGGGGATTAAAGCCACCATAACTGCCCCAACAGGTAGAGGCTGCAGCAACATATATATATAGCCCCCACATTGCCAAAGAGGAGGTACATACACACATAGACACTAAGAGATCTCTTTCATTCTGTTCAATTACATTGTTTATTCCTAAGAGAGCTTCTTATACTGACTTTGGCATCGGAGGCATTGTGGCAGACACCACACCGGTGACCACCTTTGAGAGTACGTTCATGCAGGCTGAGGATTGCTTCCATCTGACCAACTCTACTGACGAACTTACTTGACTGACGAACTTACGCTTCATCAGTTATTATTTATTTAAAAAGAAGTCATTGGTCATCTATAAGTGAGTTTAGGATTGTTATCTCTCAGGATTTATTTTATCAAGTAGGTGGTGTTATCTTATCTTGTTGGAAGATGGATTATGATATCTTAGTTATTTGCACTCAATCGAGTTCTTTGCAGGCCATATCCCCTCCTAAAAGAGACCAAAGAACATGTCTTTTCCAATGGGGGTAAATCTTAATTGACTTATCACAACGTAACCCGACCCTCTAAAAAGGAGAAAAGTTTCATTAGCTGATGAGACTTCATGAAATTATTTATATAAACATAATTTAAAATTTCTATAATTTCTGGGGTATATAGAGATTAAAAGCAGCAGCTTTATATGGCATTAGCCTAGGAGAGAGTCAAAATTCAAAAGTATTATTCAATTTATTCTTAAACTGAAGTCAGTCTTGATACTTTCTTCTTCAATTTTGTTCTCCGTGAAACGTGTAAACTTTCACCGACCATTTCCTAATAGCTTGATTTTATTTTTAAAACTCACATCGGACCAAAAGATTGCTTTGTCTCAGGCATGTTATATAGTACACCATGCCTCAAAAGTAAAAAAACTTAGGGCTGTCCACGAGTTAGGTCTGATCGGATTTAGGCTTAACCCGCATCCGACTGACCTGATCGAGTAGAGGAACCCTCAATGTGCTGTTGATAGAGAGGATGATTAGATTGGATAGATCAGACCTCCAATGAGTGGCTAGTGGGTCAGCCAAAGTTGGAGATCTGAGAAATGGCAAGAAAACAGCAAAAAACGGTGAGAAAACAACAAAAAATAGTGAGAAAATAGAAAAAATCTCACCGTATTCAATGAGATTTCACCAAATCCGGTTGAAATCTCACCGAATCTAGTTGAGATCTTGCTAGGGTATGGAATTTTCACTAGAAATTGTGTAGTAAGTTGGTCGGTTCTGTTTTTTGGGTTTTGGTATAGGAGAATCGAAACTGACTCGCCGGAGTCAGTTTTTAGAGGAAAAGACTCGCCGCCGACCGACTCGGTCAGTTTCTTTGGGTGGGTCAAGTCTCTGGGTGGGTTGGACAACCCTACAAATACTTAGTTAACATTAGCATTAGCAATGCATAAAAGACTAGCAAATCATCACAAAAGTACGCCAAAATTCGACATTGCAAAGACCAAAATTTGAGCAAAATATCTACTTAGATGTTTTTACAATTTTTATTAGTTTCCTTCATGTTAGAGATATATTAACACAATAGTATAAGGCAAGGTCACTCTTACTTTGTAAGTCAAGTTTTCTACTTGTATTACAAGCTTATTAATCATAGTTAGTTTAGAGTTTAACCTATTATAAATACCCTTGTAAAATTTATTGTAACATAAGATTTGAACTTCACTCATATAGCTTTTAAGAGTTTCCTCTATGAACGTAGACTATCAGGCTGTACCACGTAACACTCATGTTTTTGTGTTACCCTATTTTATGCTTCTGTTTCTGTTTTCGCATCTATTTTAGCATAATTAACATGGTATCAGAGTGAAAGATTCTAGATCCCTAAAAAAATCTCTTTGTGTCAAACTTGCTCCTAAATTTGTTATGCTTTTCACAGATCTCCAATTACCTTCAGCCTACACAAGGCCTCCCTCATGCCGCTTCTCATTGTTACCTTGTCGTCGACAACTCCAAGCCACTGCATCGTACCTCAAATAACAAAATCCAAGAAAAGTTGTGCCTTCTTCTCAGATTTATGAGGTTTTGGCTCATTTTGAAGAAACCAACCATGCAAATAAGCTCAATGGCCTTTCATGAGCAACACGTAAAAATCCAGCCTCCATCCACTATCACACGCGTCGCCACATGTGGTTTAGAGTTTTCGGTAGTCGCTTCATGCGCCTCAACTTGTCATCAATGCCTTTCATGCACCAATTTGGTCACTTACATGCAATCATGCCATGGTCATTCTACGCATGTGCTTCCTATGCACGATCTATCCCAACTGATGTCATTATGTCGATTCAGCGCATTTAGGCCATGTCAACTTGCTTGTCCAATCAGCACGCCATGTCAGCCCTAGCTGATCTCAAGCATTGATCGCGTGCCACCTTGTGGGCATAAAGGGGGAGTCGCCACCTAGTTTTTTGTAATGGTCTAGGAACCATATATATAGTGTCCTCTCGAGAAAGGACCTTTTGATCTTACTACTAGAGATGTGAGTTTGAAGTTAAGGTACGGTCTTGGGAAGGTGTTAGGCACCCAAAACGGCCTAACCCTAAGGTTGGCTTCCCATCATTGTGTCTTATGTATTAACCCTATTAAAGACATACTCAATATTGTTATCTAACTCCCACCCACACACACACACACACACACACACACACACACTAGCATACATCTGACAATCAACATGGCATCAATCATCCATAACCATACATCTATCACGCTTGTCAAACAAAGCCTAACATACATCTAATCATGGCATAACATCACATAATAGACCCTAACATACATCTAGCATACATGTCACCTCATCCTAACATTCATCTAATCATAGCATAACATATCATCTCAAGCAAAGCAACAACATGTATCATTGAATCTAAGCAAGGATATAGGCAGCAAGCACATCATTGAAAGCATTCATACACATATTCATCAAAGAAAGGTAAAGCTTATAAACAAACACATGCATGTATATATGAATGCATGGCTTACTTTGCTTACCTTGCAGCAACTCAGTACCTATGCTATTATGCATGAGCATATGAATGCATGTTCATGGCATCAAAATAAAATAACATAAGATAAACCCTAATTCTAACATATGAGAGGCAAACCAATAATTAAACATGTGAAACAGAAGCTTTGAAAGCATAAAAATGCGGGAAAAAGGCTAAATAGAAGTATACATGTGAAAGCAGAAGCAAAAACAGATAAATAAAAATTAGGGTTTGTGCATAATCAAGCTACGTGTGCAGGCAAGATTATGTGTACGCAGGTTCTTACCCAGAAACCCTAAAAATACAGCAAAGACCTAGAACACTAAATCTAACATCCTAACATGCTTTCTATACATACAAAAATGTAAACCTAAACTACATAAACATATTATAACAAGAAAATAAAGCAAACAGAAAGATTAAAGAGCAAAAAAGAAAGGAAAATGATAAGAAAAGTTTGAAACTAATACCTTAAATAAAAGCCCTTTAAGCTTGATTTTTGATCGTTCTCCTCAGTCACATCTATTCATAATTCAATAAAAGAGTGATTAGTAATCTTAAACTCAGAGATCAAGGCTAAAAAAATGCCCTAATCAAAAGAAAATTGACTTAAGGATGTTTTGTGAAAAATTCCCTTTTTGATTCACTATTTCTAGTGAATCTTAATGTTTTCCTGTGGAATTTCTGTGTGTTTTGAAACTATACCATGTAAGGCTACATATAGTGTGAAAATAGGGGTTTGGAACGACTCCTAGACGATGTGGGGTTCGTTCCAAACCTCAACATTAATACAAAAAACTTGTCTTATTTAGGTTTCTGGAATTCACTATGCGTGCACAAGATCATGTCTGTGTACGCATGCAGAAAGCTGCGTGCGCAGGCCAATTCTTGTGTATGCATAGTGAGGATTTCCTTAGCTTTGTTTCTACAAAAATAGATTTATTTGCTCATTAAAAGTTATATTTATCATTTAACATTTCTCAAGTCAATTTAATCATTTGATTAGGCCCTAAACCAACCTTGAGTCTTAGAAATCTGCATCATTGGGGAATGGGGGCTCTAATCGTAAGGGATATAAAATGTGTTGTCTACATGCTTTTCATTTCCTACCTTTGACTTTCTAATAGTTGACTTCTTTTGTTGACTTTGACCAAAGGTCAAATTTTGTTTGTTAGGAAACCTAAGGTGCTATTTCTTAAGTTCTCATCTTAAAATTCAGCCATATAGCTGAACTTAATTAAAACATACTTTCATCCCATAAGAAAAAAATCACATGATTGAATTTTAAGAGGGAAATCTAAGGAACAGTATTTAAATACTGTACTTAAATTTTGTCCTCTAATATATATATATATATATATATATGAAATTAAGTTCTCACACATCTAATGGTCCAAATGATGTTTCTATTCTTATGTTAAATTGCGTGTCTTTTTACCCTTAATTTTAGGTTAAATAATAATGGCAAAATAACTATCTACAAACCCTGTGGATATAACCCTAATTTTGGGTAACCATGTGTATGTGTATGTGTGTGAAATTAAGTTCTCACACATCTAATGGTCCAAATGAAGTTTCTACTCTTATGTTAAATTGTGTGCCTTTTACCCTTGATTTTAGGTTAAATAATAATTGCAAAATAAGGTATCTACAAACCTTGTGGATAAAACCCTAATTTTGGGTAACCATAGATACATTGTAACTTAAACATGAAAACCAGGGGGTGGCAAATCGTGTTCGAGGGTTGGGTTCGAGTTGTATCGAGCCATGAGTATTTGACTATGTGGGTTGACCTGAACCCGACCTGTTTAGTAAACGTGTCATAAATCCTCAACCCTAACATGACCCGTTTAATTAATAAGTCATGTAAAGGACAATACAAATGACCCTTTTAATAACCTGTTTGATTAATAGGTCATACTTGACGCGAATAACCTATTATCAATTTTGATACATCTAAAATTAAAATACAATTACAACTATAAATATAGCAGTAAACATATAATTATAACAAAAAAATTTAGCAATAATTACTTTTATAAGTTAAACGAGTCAAATAGGTTAGACGGGTTCACATATTGAACACGAACACGATCCATTTATTAAACGGGCTAGCTGTATCGACTCGAATCTGACCTAAACTCGTTTAGTCTCAACTCTTGATCTATTTATAAATGGGTTAGCTTGTTAGGTTCATGAGTCGTGTCAGATTTTGCCACCCCTGAAAACACAAAGTATCATGACCACAAATATTCTACAAATTAATATACGATCAAGTTCTATTTGGCCACAAAAGAAGTCAGGTAGTGGAATTTCAAAACCACTTCCAACTCATTATGCAAATGGTATTAGAGAAAACAAAGTGAACTACTTATGTAAGCTAGGTGTAATCAAAATTAGTCGAGAATAATAAAGAGGGGTGTCCTTACCTAATGGAAGGGGTTGGATATCCTTACTTTACCATCTCAAAAAGTCCCACTTCTTGGCTTCCATATGCTACTCCTAGGTACATTTGCAACTCCTAACTGTCGATGCTATTGCTTTTGCTATGTTGGAGCTTGTAGGAACGCACCATGAATTACCATCACTTACAAAAAGAGCACAATCTTCCAAGTTTGTTACTTCCTCCCATTGCAAGACACTGAGGTTGAACTTGTACATCACAAAATATATAGTCTCGTTAGGGGCAGCTCTACATTGATGCCAATGTGGTCACAAGACCATGCCTACAAAAAAATTTATTATATATAAATATAAAAAATTTTATGATCTTTTACTTTTAAAAAAAAAAATTGTGACCACCCTAAACTTTTTTAGGTCCAACATAAATAAACTTTGGACATAATTTCACGACAAATTTGGTTTAGATTAAGGTTACAACTCCGATTAATATTTTGAGCAAATTACAGTTAACCCAATTGTGATTTGGCCCATTTGCACCTTGCCTACTCATGGTTTAAAACTTAATACTTTGTCCACCTATGTTTAACTTTGTTTAGTTTCTGTTACCCGCCTTCATTAAAATTAGGGAAATATAAAAATGTATTTTCTCTTCCCTTTTATGCCTGTCTCCTCCAAAAACAAAAAGTAACAAAAAAAACACAAACAAACAAGATCAAAACTATTTCAAACCCAAGAATATTCATCTCTTAAAACATGGCTTAAATAAAAAAAATTTCAAACCCAGAACATAAGATCTAGATTATTCACTTTCCCATCATCTTCACATTTTAAACTTCAATGGTATTGATCTTTAAACCCAGCAAAACTAATACATAGCTACAAGATGATGACTTCCACCGACAACAACATACAAAAGAATAGAATCTCTCAAATGAAATGAATCTTGAGGTTCAGTTTCACTGCAGGAAGCAAAATTATTAAGTACCAAAGCTTATAACAACAACAAAAATAACAACAGCTTTAAGTAATTATTCAATGTGAAGGCAATAGAATTGTACTATAATAATCACTTGATACGCATTCAATTTCGAAGCAAGCCAAGGCCCCTAATTTCGTATATTGCAAGCAATTGAACATTAAAAGCTTGGATTTGTGTGAAATGCAAAAGCTTGTTTAGACTCCCAATAAAAATTACGGCTAGATAGTGCTTTGTATGCTTCTATGGATGTTGTGGATGTTGTTGAGTATAACATGCCACGTGTTTGTGAAAATTCCTCTATGAGTGTTTATCCTCATGCTTATTATGACATGTTACATGAATCTTTGGGTGTTGTTGATATTCCAAATGTCAAACTCTTGAAGAAAAAGGCTAAGAAGTTTCATGAGAATTTCAGAAAGTTCATTTGTGAAAAGGATGATTTGAGTGCTAAGCTCAATGAATCCAATAAATTGGTTGAAAAGTATAAGAAACTTGTTGAACATTCTATTGAAAAACTAAAGGAGTTTGAATGTTTGAATATGGACTTAGATGCTAAACTTGTTTTGTCTAACAAACTTGTTGATGTGCTAAAATGTGAAAACGAATCTCTTAAGATGCATGCCAAGTTTTGATTGCTAAACCTATTGCTAAAAATGATGAAAATATTTGTTGCAATCATGTTGTGGTACCCAATTTTGTGCCTATTCTACGTTCTACATCAAAGGACAAATCGGTGTACATTCCTTCACATAAAAGAAATCAAAAAGTGGAGAGAAATGTTCCGAGCTCTTAAAATAATCAAAATAAAAGAGAAATGAGCTTTTTGGAAGATGTTCTTTGCAAACTAAATTAGATTTGATTGAAAGTGGTAAGTTGTTGAAACATGTGGTTAATGCTCTTACCTCTTTGTCTATGTGCATCTCCGGTTCTTATTCTTCCAACCCTTATCTCACTTCTCATGAGACACTCATTCCAAACAATCGTTCCGTTTGGATGAGGAAGGGTTCCTATGGTTGAACTTATGTTCTTTTAGTCTTTGATCTAATTCTTTTAATCTTTGTAGGACCCTTTATGCATTAGATGCTTAATTGTCATGCATTTGTGCATCATGCATCTCTTTATATGCATTGTTTTTGTTGTTTGTTGCATTTGATCTTACTTTAATGCTTTTGTGTGTGTAAAAATCCAAAAACATATAAAAAGTGAAAAATTCAAAAAGTTTGATTGTATATGTTTGAGCACATTTCACATGTGAGTTTGGTGTAGTATTTCCGTACTAATGGCGTAGTACATTTACGAGCTTAGCTTGTTATGTATGAACATTTTCTAAGTGTGAGCGACCTCTAGAAATCTATGTTTTAATTGTTATAAATAGATCTTCAAACTTATCATGAATAATTGGTCAATAGTCTTGCTTGATCTTGATACATGAGTAGACTTGTACCTATATATCTCCTCACACATTTTTTTTCTTTTTCAAGAGCTCTACAAATGTCTATCTCAAAAAGAGATATTGAGTTGAAAAAGCAATCGCACAAACTAGTATTTGACTAGGAAAAATGAAAAGCGATTTGTATTAAATTGTATGGTGCCAAAGCTAAAGGCTCAATTGTCAAAATTATCTCAAAATGTTTATGACATCGCTTCTCAAAATTTGAGTTGTATTTGATCAAAAGTGTGAAAAATGGAAACCAAATAAAAAGCTTTCAATTAATTGTAATCACATTGGTGAGAGGTCATATATGTTCATTTCTATAAGTGAAATAGGTCACTTGACTTCGTACTAGTCGTGTATGACCTGATTGAATTGATCATTGAAGTTTCATATTAGACTATAGACTAGTTCATACTTGATCTCTACACACAACACACAAGTTTAATGTTCAATGAATGTCTATTTCATTTGTGTGATTATACATGTTCAAATGTGATATGTGTGTGCTAAACCATATGTGGATTAAATCAAAAAGATTTTTGTTTTTTTATTTGTTTTTGGAAGTGATTTGTATCACCCTTGTTTTTCAATGTTTTTCAAGTTGATTTTGTGTAAAAAATATATTTTCTGGGTGTTTTCGTGACTTATTTCATGAGTAAGCACAATCGCGAGTTTAAATGGTCTAATTCTCAAGTTTTTCAACTTTAGACAGAGAGTTTCGTGAGTGTTTTATGAGTACTTCATGAATAGGGCTTACCCACGAAAATTCCTAGCTTTCTGCGAAAATTTTCAGATCAGCTTTTTAAAGGGCATTTTGTAGGACATTTGTTTTAAACTTCTCTCATCTTCTCCCAAACTCCTATTTTAATGTTTCTACATCAAAACCCAACTAAATTCAACTGTTTTCCATTCCATTAACATCTCTAAGATAATATTTAACTCTTTTTATTGATTTTGATCATTAGATTATGTTTTTTTGGGGGGGGGGGTTTATATTTATAGTTGGGAATTTCTCAAATAGGTGTTGAAAAATTTAATTTTTGTCAATCTTTGTGATTGGTTTTTGTTTTAAATGATGATTTGCTTTGGATGTTGGCCCTTTGTAGTGAAAATAACATGTATTTAGGCAAGATTTTCATATGTTCATTCATTGTTTAACATACATGTGTAGTGTGTGCACTCTAAGTATTTGATAAAATGCTCAAATGACATTTTCTTGTTGTTTTGGACTCCAATGAGTACCAATTTTTGGAGATTACCATGATTATGCATGTTTATCATGTATTGATTATTGGTTGTGTGTTTTACACACTTTTCCCCGTGAGTGCTTGCTCACGCATTGGTTATGTATCTCACATGCATACTAGATGCATCTTTACTGCACACACTCTAATACTTGACATGTTTTACATTCATTCATGCTAGTTAAGTAATTTTAGACCTTTTAGCATATATAACATGTTTTTGTGTCTATGTCGTGGTTTATACTTTGTTTCGTCATCCTTAGCATGTCATGTTTACTTTATACTTTGTAGCATTTTTTAGATGTTTTTGTCTTTTATTTGAGTTTCATTTTCTCATTCATCTTGCACCCCTCATGCATCATCTTTCATCCTTGTTCATATCTTTTTTTCTTTCCCTCCTTCCCCTTGATTCATTTGTCTATTCGTGACAAAAAGGGGGAGGGTATACTAGAGAGTATATCAGAGTGTTTCATCATTTCTATGTGACTTTTGTGCACAGTCTTAAGGGGAGAAATTCTACCTCGTGCACATTCGAAGGGGGAGAAAGCCATAGGTCTAAGGGGGAGAAGACATTTTTTATTATGAGAAAACCTTTTTTTGTCTGGTTTTACTTTATGCTTGTTTTCTCGTTGTTTTATGGTGCTTTAAGTTATGTTTAGTATCTATGCTTTGTTGCTCTCATCGCATCGTGTTTATGTGTTGGACATGCATACATCCTTATGCCATTATGCTCTATTGGTTGCATGTTCGAATGATCATTTGCTTTGCTATATGATCATTGTAGTCATTTCCATATGACTGTTATGTGTTTGATCAAGTTGCTCATATGTTTCACATCATGTTTATTTGATTGCTTTTTACTTGTTACATTATACTTGTCATTTTATCACTTGATTTACCTTGAGGGTCTAATTGCGTTTTGTGCAAGTGTTTCAAATTACAGGTATATATGTTCTAAGTTTATCACAGGTTTTAGATTTACATGTGAGTGAGTTTTGCCATTGTTCACAAACTCACGTTTAAGTCGAGAGTCTGTTATAGGGTATTTGTCATGGAATAGCCAAATGGGGAGATTGTAAAGTTGTGATTTAAAACTATGTTTTATGTTGACCTTATTCCATGATAAAAAGTATTGTATTTGCATTATTTTGTTTCTTGTATTTTGTGGGATTTTATTGTATTGGGTTTAGTATTAAATTGGTGAAGAATCGAGCATGAAATGAAAAATCAGTGCAATTTTGTGACTAACTCGCAAGAAGAGTATCTCGTAAAAAGGGCACGTGAGAAGCATATGCTAGAAGTTGAAGAGTCATGCCAGACTGTCGATTTCACGAGTGTCTCGCAGGTAAGGCATTCTCGTAAAATACTCACAAAACGTTATGCTTGGAGGATTTTAAGAGTGACTTTCTTATCCTTCACCCATATTATATATACGCTCATTACTCACAAAAGTATAAGAGGCTATTCAGAGAAAAAAAACTCTAGATAGATTTTCTACAACACACACACCCATCTTTTAAAGAGAGAGAGCTACTCATCCTTTGTGAGAAATCATTCTAGCCTCTTCTCCTTCCCTTTTCCATTGTCATGCATTGAGATGAGATTTGTACCCAAGCACAACCCACACCTTTTCAAAGTGTAGAAAGTGTTTTGGAGCTTGAGAATCTTTGAGGATTTTCCAAAAGAAGCTAGTGGCTTGGCGGATGCAATCAGGTGTATTGCGAGATCCGAAAAGTTAGAGAAAACATGATTCTGAAAAGTCCGTTGGTAGCAAGAGTTTGGAGGGCTCAAGTACATTGAGTAAACTAGGCTTGGAGGGTTTTTTTGTTATTCGTGTACTTCAACTTTATTTTCTAGTAGATCGATTACTGCTTGGAAGGCGGTAGAGAGGCTTTTTGCTGAGTTCTTTGGTTTCCTCTTCGATAACACATATCGGTATTATCTTGTGTTTACATCTCTCTTCCCTTACTATTGTGCTTTATTTTTATTGTTTATTGTTCATGTGTATGCACTACAGTAGATTTGGTGATTGTGCTTCATTTACTCTTGTTTCGCACTTAGATAAGTTAGTAAAAACAATCTAGTCATAATTTTTATTGGGGGTCTAAACAAGCTCTTGCATTTTCACACAAATCTGAGCTTTCAATTATAGACTTACAAATTGACAGATTATTAATAATAAAAAAGTAATTTAAACATTCATTAATTAGATGGTTGAAGTTTATTGATCATATTCATTGTTACATCATATTGTGAACATTTTGTAGTACCTTTAGTGCATTTTCCCTTTTCATTTTTATTATGACTTCCAAAATATAAGACTAATAGAAATCTAACCCAATTAAAACCTAAAATGTTTCCAAAAAAAAAAAAAGTTGCAAATGTGTTAAATTATCAATTATAGATTAATCTCCCCTAATAGTTTGAGACTTTACTTCTTATAAACCAATACTAAAAAGCCACACACCAAATAATATCTATCTCTCTCTTTTAAAAACAAGATATATAATTAAAAATTAGATTAAAACTTTATTTAATTATGCATTATCATATATCCAAAATAAAGTATCTTTTTTATCATAATATATTTTAATTAAAATTCATAGATCAACTATGATATTCAGCTCTCTATATGAAATTAACATTAGTTTAGTTGGTATTAATGGTTATTAGGATCGAGATCTTACACGAGATTGGTGAGAGGGTTTGGGGATCGGATTGTAGGATCAGCACGAGGATCTTAAGATCCTACTTTTCAATTAAAAAAAAAAAAGAAAAAATACCCATAATTATAATTCATAATATATGTTAAAGAAACATTGAAAAAATAAAAGCAATTTTTGACACAATTTAGTGAAATACAAATAAAAAGTAAAGAATACCAAATTATAAATACATAAACAAAGTTCAAAATTCAAAATTTACAACTCACAAATACCAAGTACTAAGTTAAACAACTCAAAGCATACATAATGTCTCAATAAACTAAATAAAGCAAATAACAATATTTCAAAGAATTCCATAAACGTACTCAATCACCAAGATCAAAGTTTTGGTTTACTTGGATGGGTTCCACAAAGTACAGTTAATCATTGTAAACAACATTATCTTCATTGTTAGAAGTCACAAGGCCCACATCATCCACTGGATAATCTTGAAAATCTCTTAATGTTGCATTTGGAGGTTCATTCACTTCATCTTCATTGGCATCACCAAACTCAAATTTATCACTAATAGTATGAACTTCTTTATCATTGTCACCTAGCCAAAAAAAAAAAAAAGAAGAAGTTTATATTTAAAGTTTTATCAATTTGGGTTAGGACCACTGGGCTAATTCTGTTTATTACATATTTATTTATTATCAATTTAGGGCATTTGGACTCCATTTGGAGGCCTAAAAAAAGAAGATTAATTTTTTTTTTCTTTGTATTATAGGATCTTTAGTATCATTATGGAATTAGGATCCTATAAGATTCTGAGATTTGGATTGGGATTCCACATGGATTTAACCTTAATAGAAATCCTCGTGAGATCTTGGACGGTTAAAGGATGTCAGATCTTAGGATCGTAAGATCCGGTTCGAGATATTGATAACCATATTCATCAAATTATGTATTTAGTGTATCAAATAAACCTTGATTTGATTAGCATTAAATAATTTTATTTAATTAATATTTACGTATAAAACATCTCATGTGAATTTTTCGCCTTAGGCTCTAAATTATGTTCAGCCGCTCTTAGGATCTCCACATGGTTGGACTGTAGCGTTGGGTCTTGATTATGAAACTCACCTTGAACACCTTGATAGAAGAGTGAGGATCGCTCTTCCACCACTAAACAAAATTCGAAGAGTTGTTTCACCTTGGTCACAAATTCATTCTTTTCAAGGACCTTGAGTTATCATTCCCGGTGATGGCAATTTTTGGCCCCACGAATTGCTTAGTTTTTGCTAGAGTAACTTCCAATAAAGAAGGAGGGGCTTTGAAAAGAAAAGGACAAGGTGAGTGGGTTATTATTACCTATCCAACCAATTTGAAATTCAAAGATGTTGCAGGTTTAGAGGCAAAATATTTAGACTTTGTGATAACGGCACGCTTATGCATTGTGAACATGACGAATTTGAGTCAGCTAAGATAGAAGTGTTTGCTTTCCAACCACAAGATGTTATGCAACCCCAAAACGTGTACTTGGTAGAGTCATTGGAAAATATTTATGGGGTTTTTCGTTATAGAAATTTGTCGGGACTGGGTTTGAGCACTTCTACTATTGGATGAGTGAACTCAGGCCTAACTAGCCCAATACAATAAATTTATAGAGAATGAGTTTAAGAGCTAGGCCTTAGTGAGGGTTACAACAACTAGACGCGGTTATGGGTTGATTTGAATAACAAGAATGTGGACTAAAGTATGAAATTCTGTCCTCGGCCCTCATCTGAGGAGTTGGTAGTTCTTATTATTTCTTCAGTGCTCTGTTACAAAGGTTTCAAAGATGATACAAATAGCTACCGTGTTTTCTGTTTCTAATTCCCGATCCCCTTTTCCTGGAGGATCACTTACATTATATATCTCCCTTCAGTTGATCTTGGCCCTCCATTTGTTGACCATGCAGGTCATTACTTAAGTGCTTGTCCCATCAGCCGCCTTTCCAAACCTTTTGTGAGTTGTAGCAACCAAGGTAGCATTGTTCATGGGTCATTTCCTCATTAATGCAACCAGAACGTTAGTTATGGGCATTTAATGCGGAGGTAACAGTTTCTCCTTGAACTACTCCTACACCATGCTCTCATGGCTGGCCCATTGTACTTGTCCTTCTTCTTAGGATGTTTTGGGACGCTGCCTTTGATGGCGTGCCGCTCTTCCCTTCTATGATCTTGGTTGGCCAAGGATAGGATTGACCTCGGCGATATTTCTCAGCAATTTGGACTTTCTTCGTTCATCCTTAGACGTTTCTTCCTCCTCGGCGTGGGCCTTGGCCTTAGTATAAAAAATGGGCCGGGGTTGCCAAATTCTTTGACCCCACAATAGCCCCTCAAAATCCTGCTGTCTGGCTCTTCGGACGGAGATGAGGATTTTGATGTCCTCGGGCCTTTGTCATGGCTTATCAAGTCTTGTCCTCCATTAGTGCCAGAGTCTTTTCACCTGTCCAAGGCATGTTCCTCGTGCTTCGGTATACGAAGTGCGCCCTCATTAAATTCTGGTAGCTCTGTGCTTTCCACGTTCAACGATATGATGGTAATCTAATGGTGTGGATTTCTTTAACTTTTTGGGCGGGAAAACTCGCTCGGTTATTTTTAATTGGAGGTATAAATACCCATTTGAACCGATTTTCCTCTTCACTTTTACACTCAAGAGTTCTTGTGCACATATCCTGAATTCGATCAAATCTCCAACCAAACTCACGTCTCTTTTTAGCATAAAAAGCCTGTCCGAGGAGCTTTTCCTCATTTCTGTAAGTTTTCTTCTCTCTCTAATTCACGTTTTCTTTCTTCTAAGTTTCTTTTCCTCTCATTCCTCTCTTTCTTTCGTCCTTCCTTGAGCCTTTTAGCCGTTCTTAGGAATGGGTAGGTTTAAAAAGTTGGTTGAGTCTGAAGAGGCAATGGAGAAATTCATCGCCGATTATAGGATACCCAGTAATGTACGTTTGAGGTACTGTGAAGAAGAGGAGTGGCATTTTAGGAGGCAAGAGGGGGAAGTAGTGATTCCCATAATCGCCTTCATAGAAGGTGGTATGAGAATCCCTATGGGGTCGGTGATGAGGGACTACCTTAGGCATTTCTGATTAGCTCCTACCCAATGCGCCACCAACTTGTTTAGGATCTTGGGTTGTGTGGACGCCTTAAACGAGAAGATGGGGTTGAGGTTAACCCATCATGATGTAAACTGGTGCTACAACCTCCAACACTTGAGGGGTAAATCCTATTATATGAAGACGAGAGACGATAAGGTTCAGCTTATTCAGTGCCTCCCTGAGTCCTGCAAGGTGTTAAATAAGGACTTTCTCATCGTGTCTGGGGAGTGGCATGATGGCCTTCATTGTCCGACAGAGGAGGGGGTAATAGGTGGGGTATTCAGAGTAGGAGAAGGCTGATTTTTTGTGTTCTCACAGTTGGCATTATTCGGTTGCTAATATGAATATGCTTTATTTTTTGCAGATCCACACACCTTTGAACGACACCTTCACTTGGTCAACCGGGAGGATTTGGAAACCATCCTTAAGGCGGAGGTCTTTGTGAATAAAGCTAACAACCAAATCAGAGCCGCTCATAAGATCCTTGGGTATGATCCCATCCAGAAGTCATTCTCCGCTCTGAAGTACATAATCAGAACCAAAGATCCTCGATTTCACAAAATCACCGTAGCAGAACACGGGTTCTTGCTTCCTGAAGGATCCTAGAAGGTGTTCCGTTGGCAGGCCCTTCTTCATCCCATCAGGCTGCAGAGGCCGAGGGAGGAAGAGTAGAAAGAGAAGAAGAGGTTGCTAATTTGGGTCTGTCCGAGGACGAATTTGGTGTTTTCGACCAAGTCAATCTATTCGAGGATCCCTCTGGTGACTTGGGCAACCCTAATTTGACTAAAGCGGATCTCTCATCAGTAAGGACTTCTCCTCAGGCCGAGATGGGTTTTAAGAGAAAACCCCAAACCAACTTGCTCGACCTAATCGAGGGCTAACCAGGAAAGGATGCGCCGGGGATGCCACAATCCAAGCTTCCTCCTCCACCACTTAAGCCTCAGCCTGTTTAGACTAGGCCATCTTTTACCCAATCAAGGCCGCCATCTCCACAATAGACTTTGCCTCCTCGGCCCGAGCCCGCCGACCCAAAAAGGAAGAGGGCTTCCAAAGGCAAAGAGATAATGGATGGGGGGAGATCTCACTCCTCTCAGGAGGAAGATGAAGCTTGACGAGCTTCAAAGCAATTAAAAATTGAGCACCAGGGCCAAGAAAAAGAAGTTGCCACATGGTCCGAGCCCTAGGCCTGGCTGCCTACCCCAATGCTCCATGGGGAGCCTTTGATGGACAATGCCTCCCTCAGGGACTTTCGAGGGGGTGAAGGCACTTATGTGGTTGATGCGCTGGAGAGGTCCCGGCTACTCCCCGTCGATATGGCCGAGTTAGGGGATTTGAGGAGGCAGGAGGTCTTCCTCAACCTCAAAAGGTACTTGGGCATGGTAAGACTTCTAACACTTGTGACTCCATTGATTTTGTTCTTTGGTTTCTGACTTATCGTGTGCTTGTTTCAATTGGTAGGCTATCCAGGCCACTTATAGGTTGGAAGAGGTGGCCAACAACCAGAGTAGGGCCTTGGAGCTCGAGCGTGACAAGCGCTTGGACGCCACGCGGACCCTTAAAAACTTCGAGGCCGATGTCCTGAAAGTAAAGGAGGATCTGAAGGAGATGACGAGGGCCAGAGATAGGGCCAAATCAGGCCTGGCTGGCGCTCAAAAACAGGCGCCTGCTCGAAGCTGAGGATCAGTTGAAGATTGCTAAGGAGTAAATCATTGATCTGAAGAAGAAGTTGGCTGAGGTAGAGGGGGCCAAGAACATCACGGAGTGGGCTAGGGATGAAGCCCTGAGGGCTAAGGAAGAGACAAAGTTCGCCAGGACAGACACCGAGAGCTCTAAAGAGAAAGTCGAGGAGGAGGCTTTTGACTTGGGAGTAACCGAGACCCAGGCCACTCTCAAGGCTCAAGTGCCTGGGGTATGCAAGCTCTATTGTTCCTAGGTTTGGAATGAAGCCCTCAAATAAGCTGGGGTTGAGGCATCATCAAACCTGTGGAAGGTGGAGAATGTATACTACCCTCCTGCCATTCGAGAGTCCGCTTCTGCTAGCCCTGAAGCTAATACTGCCTCTGAAGCAACTGAGGCAGACCAAAATGGAGTCAGCAATGTTCTTGCTCCCCTCGACTAGTCTGCCGAGGAGGCTGAGCACTCTGGGGTGTTAGAGAGAGAGGTAACTAGTAACCAGGAAGCACCCTATGAGGTGGCGAAACCTCCAGCCGACCCTCAAGCTCCTCCTGCTGAAAAGGCATCAGACTTGGCCTCCTCTGCTGCGCCCCCTGAAGTCATTCCTCCAAGCCAGGATCCTTTAGCTTCTGACACAACCTTTCAATAACCCTCTGAGGACAAATTGACCATAAAGTTGAAGAAATAGGCTGCCTTATTTGTTCATATTGCCTCGGTTGTTGTTTCCTTTTCTTCTTCTCTTTTTAAGTGTACTTGAACTTTTGTAATGAAACTTGCCCTTTTTGTAATGGAATGTGCTCATTTCTTTTAATGATAATGCCTTATTATTCATTTCGTTTTCACGTTTTACTAACACTTGACTATCCTTAGTAGTGTGCTCCATCCTTTATTAATCGGACAACTGAGGATGTTAAATCCACCATGTAAATTTTATTCAAACTTAAATTGATAATTGAATAACCTCAACAACGAAATTTGTCTTTCGTTAAGTGAGCCACAAAAGAATTTATGTTTATAACGCAAACCTTATATTCTCTAGGCTCATAAGTCATGGTAGGATGTGCAAACACACATTTCTCATGAACTTACTGATCTTAAGGAAATATTACAATATTGATTTTAAAGGAGAAGTAATTGATGCTTTAAGTGATACCCTAGGTGAAATGACTTAGGCGTACCTTGAAATGCTTTAAGTGATGCTTATGGATGGGCAGGGCAGGTGATTTGAGGAGCCAGGCTCCATTTAGGATCCTGCTCTCCGCTTAAATAAATGCTTAAAGTAGCTAATTTCTTCAAAGATTGTGGTTCGGGGATCTGCCCAACATTTGGATTCTACTTGTCACCTAAGCTCTTGTCGAAAGTAGTTAGTTTCCCCACATGATTTGTCTAGTACTTAGATTCTTCTTGAAGTAACTAGTTTCCCCACAGGTTTGAGTCCAAGGACCATGCAAGAGCTTGGTTCTGTCTAGTACTTATATTTTTTTTTTGAAGTAACTAGTTTCCCCATAGGTTTGAATCTGAGGACCATGCGAGACCTTTGTTCTGTCTAGTACTTAGATTTTTCTTTAAGTAACTAGTTTCTCCATAGGTTTGAGTTCGAGGATCATACAAGACCTTGGTTCTGTCTAGTACTTAGATTGTTACCAAAATACAAGACATATAATCATAATAGACTTAAAATTTGAATTAGAGAAATGCTTATTAATAATAATACATTCTCAAGTTATTTACATTCCACGGATAAGGTACAGTTTTGCCATCTAAGTCTTCTAAGTAGTATGCACCTATCCCCGCTACTGAAGTAATTCGGTATGGTCCTTCCTAATTTGGTCCCAACTTTCCACAGGATGGGTTCTTGGCAGCGCCCACAACTTTCCTCAATACTAAGTCCCCTAGTGCTAGTGGTCTCAGCTTCACATTGGCATCATATCCCTGCTTGAGCTTTTGGTGGTAATAGGCCAACTGGATCACTGCCTTTTCTCTTCATTCATCGATCAGATCTAGGCTCTTCCTTAGTAGTTCATCATTACTGCTTGGATTGAAGGAGCTCGTCCTCAGCGTTGGGAAGTTTGCTTCTAGAAGGATAACAGCCTCCGCACCATAGGTCATGGCAAAAGGTGTCTCCCCTGTTGACCGTCGTGGTATAGTCCGGTAAGTTCATAAGACATGTGGCAACTCCTCTACCCATCTTTCCTTGACGTTGTCTAGTCTCTTCTTAAGCCCATTGACTATGATCTTGTTGACAGCCGCGGCCTATCCATTTCCCTGAGGATAAGTTGGAGTTGAGTACCTGTTTGTGATCCCCAGTTCACGATAGTTTTTTCTGAAGGCTTTGCTGTCAAATTGAAGTCCATTGTTTGAAATGAGGGTATGAGGGACCCCGAATCGTGTAACAATGTTTCTCCAGATGAATTTCTTAGCATCCACATCTCTGATGTTGACCAATGGCTCAGTTTCGACCCATTTGGTGAAATAATCTGTGCCGACCAACAGATATCTCTTATTTCCTGCTGCCTTGGGGAAATGGCCTATAATATCCAGGCCCCATTGGGCAAACAGCCATGGACTGGACAAAGAGTTGAGGACCCCTCCTGGTTGATGAATATTTGGGGCAAACCTTTGGCACTAGTCACATTTCTTAACATATTCTAGGGCTTCCTTCTACATCCCTGGCCACCAATATCCCTAGGTAATGGCTCGGTGCGAAAAAGATCTTCCTCTTGTGTGACTCCCACAGATCCCTTTGCGCAGTCCTTCAAGCAGTAATTTTGACGCTTCAGGGTGAATACATAGTAAATATGGCTCAGAATAGGAGCGCTTATACAATTTGTGGTCCTCGGACAACCAGAACCGAGGAGCGTTTCCTCGTATTTTCTCAGCCTCTGACTTCTACGTGGGCAGAATATTATCTTTGAGGAATCTTACTATGGGGTCCATCCAGCTAGGACCCACTTTAACTTGATGGACATGAACCATGCCTTCTGCGACCTCATTTGCCCTATCCAGATGCTCGACAAGAATAATCTGAGGCAGACCCCCTGCTGAGGAAATAGCAAGCGTGGCCAATTCATCTGCATGGGTGTTTCTGCTTTTGGAGACGTGTGATAAGCTGAAAAGATCGAAGTCTGACTGCAAGCGTTTGACCTGACTTAAGTACTCTTACATCTTTTCATCTCTGGCTTCCAACTCTCCTTTTACCTGGCCCATTACCAATCTTGAGTCCAAGAACATCTCTACTACTTTTCCTCCCATTTTCTGCACCATGGCCATTCCTCGAAACAAGGCCTTATACTCGGCTTCGTTATTTGTGGCTGAGAACCTAAGTCTCAAGGATTTCTCTATAATAGTCTTCTCAGGAGATACTAGGACTAATCCCACTCCGGACCCCCTTTGATTTGCTGCGCCATCAATATACACCTACCAACATGGGGGTCCTGGCATAGAGATTACCCCAACGGATTTTCCATCCTTGTTTCGCCCCTTCACTACTATTTCTACTGGTGGTTTAGCAAATTTGACCTTTAAGTTAGCTAGGACCTAACCCTTTATAGAGGTCCGAGGCATGTATTTGATGTCAAAAGCTCCCAAAATTGTGTTCCATTTGGAAATCCTTCCAATGTAATCAATAGTCCGAAGTACAGACTTCAGGGGTAGTTGGGTTAGAATAACCACTGTGTGGGCTTGGAAATAATGGAAAAGCTTTCGCGTAGCATGGACCACAGCTAGTATGGCTTTTTCCAAGGGTAAGTATCTGACCTCAGCTTCATGTAGTGACTTGCTCACGTAATAGATTGGTTTTTAAAGGCCATTGTCATCCCGTATTAGCACCAAGCTCACAGTATGAGGGGCCACAACAATATATATGTATAGGACTTCATCGGCCTCAGTACTGGACATGATAGGTGGTCGGGATATGTAATTCGTGAGTTGCTGGAAGGCCACAATACAGTCCTCAGACCACTTAAATCCTTTCCACTTGTTGATTAAGAGATAGAATGGTCTGCGTCTATTTGCCAACTTGGAAATGAATCGATTCAAGGCTGCAATCATTCTAGTAAGCTTTTGGACCTCCTTGGTATTTTGCGGTGGTTTTAAATCATTAATAGCTTTGATTTAGTCAGGGTTAACCTTAATTCTCCTATGAGTAACCATGTAGCCTAAAAACTTGCCTGATCTCACGCCAAATGAGCATTTGGAAGCATTTAGGTGCAGCTTGTGCTTCCTTAAGACATCAAAGGTGCTGCCGAGGTCTCCTAAATGCTCAGACACCACTTTACTCTTCACTACCATATCATTGATATAGATTTTGATGCTCTTGCCCAACTGTGGCTCAAACATCCTCGTCATCATCCTTTGATAAGTGGACCCTGCGTTCTTCAGACCGAATGACATTACCTTGTAGTGGTATCTCCCAATAGGTGTCACGAAGGCTGTCTTCTCCTGATCCTCTAAGGCTAGTGGTATTTGATGATAGCCTTAAAAGGCATCTAAGAAGTTCATTCAAGGATGGCTCGCAGTTGCATCCACCAGCTAGTCTATTTGAGGCATGGGGAACGGGTCTTTTAGGCATGCCTTATTTAGGTCCGTGAAGTCTACACAAACCCGCCATTTTTCACTTTTCTTCTTGACCACCATGGTGTTGGCCAATCATTCGGCGTAAAAAACTTTTTGATAGCCCCTGCATGTTTAAGCTTTTTCACCTCATCCCTAATCGCATTGGTGTGCTCTCTTGATGGGCGCCGAGGTGGTTGCTTCTTGGGAGTGATGGATGGGTTGGCATTGAGATGGTGACAGATGAAGGCTGGATCAATCCTTGGAGCATCACAGGCATCCCATGCAAATACATCAATATTTCATTTGAGAAACTCAACCAACTCCTTCTTCTCCTGAAGAGGCAGTTGAGCCCTGACCTGAAAGATCTTCTCTAAGTCACCACCAATGACCACCTTCTCTAGATCTTCATATTTTGCCTCCTTGGTAGCTGTATCAGGAGGCAACACCAGGGCCTTTGATTGCTATAAGTTCCTTTCAGCAGAGGCCGAGGACTTCGCATTGAGCTGATGTGAAATGGCAGCCACCATACACTACCTTGCAGTGGATTGGCAACCACGAATTTTGAGAACCTGGTCCCCTGACAGGAATTTCACCTTCTAATGCAAGGAGGAGGCAACAGCCTCCAAGGTATGGAGCTAGGGTCTACCGACAATGGCTGTATATGGATAGTAAGTGTCCACCATGATAAAGTTCACCTCCACAATCTTCAGGCTGGTCTAGATGGGTAGCCTAATCATGCCCTTTGGAATAACAAGCTTCCCGTCGAAGCTCATCAAAGGAGAGCTATAGGGCATCAAATTTTTAGGTTTTAACCTCAGCCCTTTGTAGAGGTCGGGGTACATAACCTCGGCCCTATTATCATTATCCACCATCACTCTTTTCACATCGTAGTCCTTGATTCTGAGAGTGATCACTAGCACATCGTCTTGGGGCTGGGTGGTTCCAATCTTGTCTTCTTCTGGAAAAATCAAGATTAGGTGAAACATCATTTTGGCCTTCTTCGGCTCTGGTTAGGACTCCTCGGCTATTAGCTGAGCCACAGATAACACTCGTGAAGGGCGCGGGCCTGTTCTTCCTAGCGCAGCCAAGATTACATTGATCGTCCCTATAGGTGGCCCTAGGGCAGTATCTCTCTGGGGCTCCTGATGGGTCTGACCTTGATGACCACTGGAATGATGCAGAAGGTGTTTCAACTTTCCTTCTCGGACTAGCTGGTCTAGATAGTTCCAAAGGTTCCTGCAGTTCTTCGTGATATGTCCGTGGTCCTGGTAGTATTGGTAATAAAAGTTCTAATGGCACCTCGTGGATTCTCCCGCCATCTTATTCGGCCACTTAAAGTATAGCTCGTTCTTGATTTTCTCCAACACCCGATGTACTAGTTCTCAGAATACAACATTGACAGTCAGTTGGTTGCTTCGGGTTGCCTTACGAAATCTCTCCTCGGACGATTTCTGTTATATCGTTCTGGCCTAAAATCCCTCCTTTCTTGAGGGATAACCTTCTCTTTTCCCTTGCCTTGCAGCTGGTCTTCCTCTACTCGTTTATACTTATTGATCCGATCCATCAGTTGGCGTACACTGGTGGCAGGCTTGCCAGTCAGAGACTTCCTCAAGCTGTGCTTGGTTGGGAGACTATTTTTGAAGGTGCTGATGGTGACATCATCAAAATTGCTGTACATTTCATTATACATCTCCCAATATCTGTTCGAGTAGGCCTTTAGAGTTTCTCCATCATGCATGAATAAAGACAATAACGCACTCAAGGGCCGATGAGCTTTGCTGTTTGTAATGAAACGGGAGCCAAAGGCTTGGGTTAGCTGCCTATACGAATCTATGGAATTCGACTTTAAGCCATTGAACCACCTCATCGCCACCGGTCCTAAGCTAGATGGGAAAACCTTGCACATCCGTGCCTCATTTTAGAATGGATAGCCATCCTTTGGTTAAACTGGCTCACATGCTCTACGGGGTCTGTTTTGCCATTATAAATGGTGAAGGTTGGCTGCTGGAATTGTCGAGGAAGTGTAGCACCTTTTATGTGGCATGTGAAAGGTGACTTGGAGAGTTGATCCAGTGCCCTGCTCATGGCATCGTTTCTCAAGCCCCTAGGAGATGGGCTTTTGTGTTTACGCCTCCGTTAGTGCTCTTCTTCGTGAAAGAATGTCTCACTTGGAGGAGTTCTTGATCTTTGCCTATAGTCATCATCGCTTTCATCATCAGAGGGCATGTCAGGGCTAGAATGAGACCGCCTTCGCTGTGCATGGCGCAGCTTTCTCTTCAAGTCGTCTATTTCTCGTTGCATGGTCTGTTTATCATTCTGTCTCTGGGATATGTGATTCCTAAGTTCTAGTTGCATGGTCCGGTTGTCATTTTGTCTCTAAAGCACGTGACTGACCGCACGAGAGTGGCTTCTACTGGTTTGAGTGGTATGCACACTTCCCTCTCAAAACCTTCCATTCTTTTCATTCCAATCACGCTCAAGGTTGGGAAAGTTACCCTGTTGTTGGGAGCTAGCTGGTTCAGGCCAATGGGAACCTACTTGATGAGGGCCTAATCCTACCATTCTTGATTGTTGCCCTTACTAACACATAAGTTCTCCCCACAGATGGCACCAATTGTAAGGACTGGGTTTGAGAACTTCTGCTATTGGATGAGTGAACTCAGACCCAACTAGTCCAATACAATAAATTTATAGAGAATGGGTTTAAGAACTAGGCCTTAGTGAGGGTTACAATAACTAGACATGGTTATGGAATGATTTGAATAACAAGGATGTAGACTAAAGTATGAAATTCTGTCCTTGGCCCTCATTTGAGGAGCTGGTAATTCTTATTATTTCTTCAATGCTCCGTTACAAAGGTTTCAAAGATGATACAAATAGCTACCATGTTTTCTGTTTCTAATTCCCGATCCCTTTTTCCTGGAGGATCTCTTACATTATATATCCCTTTTTAGTTGATCTTGGCTCTCCATTTGTTGACCATACAAGTCACTACTCGAGTCATTGTCCCATCAGCCACCTTCCCAAACCTTCTATGAGTTGCAGCAACTAAGGTAGCACTGTTCAGAGGGTCATTTCCTCATTAATGTGGCTAGAACGTTAGTTGTGGGCATTTAATGTGGAAGTGACAGTTTCTCCTTGAACTGCTCCTCCGCCATTCTCCCATGGCTAGCCTATTGTACTTGTCCTTCTTCTTGGGATGCTCTGGGAGGCTGCCTTTGATGGTGTGCCGCTCTTCCCTTCTATGATCTCGGTTGGCCGAGGACAGGATTGTCCTCGGCAATGTTTCTCGGCAATTTGGACTTTCTTTGTTCGTCCTCGGACATTTCTTCCTCCTCGGCGTGGGCCTTGGGCTTACTATAAAAAATGGGCCGGGGTTGCCAAATTCTTTGACCCCATAAAATTATATTCCTTCAAAGTGGTTATTTAGTTATTATGAAAATTAAATTATACAAAATCTAATAAAAAGATAATTTCATATATTGACAAAAACACACACACACACACACACACACACACACACAAAAAAAAAAAAAATATATATATATATATATAATCTTACAATTTCCTTCTATGAAGTTTATTATCAATGATACAAGCTATATCTTTTTCAAAATTTTATTTCAATAAAATTTTTCTTAGGCTTTTCCTTTATGTTTGTAAAGACCTACTATATTGTTAAGGGGACTAAAATTTGACTACGAACTTAGTTGTAATTTAAGGCTACAACTCTCACTATACAAATTAACATGGTTACATATTTTGAAAATCTAACTGTTAAATTGCATGCTCTTTATATTTTAAAATATATGTCAAATTTTATACCATTCGATCCATAAACTTATTTTTTATGTATAATTTTATACTACAAAAACTCAAATTCTAAACATTTTATTGATGACATAGTTATTAATATTTGATTTTATTGATATTTTAAAAGTATGGATAATATAAGAAGAAAATAGAATCCAACAGTGGATTTGTTAAAATTCACATTTAATAAAAAAAATATTATGGAAAATTACAGTAAATTCACCTGTGGTTTGGCTCGTTTGCACCTTGCCTACTCGTGGTTTAAAACTTAGCACTTTGCCCACCTATGTTTAACTCTGTTTAGTCTTTGTTACCCACCTTAGTTAAAATTAGGGATAAAATGTATTTTCTCTTCCCTTTTACATTTCTCTCCTCCAAAAACAAAAAATAAAATAAAAACACAAACAAACAAGATCAAAGAGGGGATTTTGCAGAGAAACAAGTTGTGTGTCAAAACACGATCAAATTGACAGGCCAACTCATTTACTTCATCATTTCTCTCTCTCTCTTTCCTCTCTCTCTCTCTCTCTCTCTCTCTCTCTCTCTCTCTCTCTCTCTCTCTCTCTCTCTCTCTCTCTCTCTCTCTCTCTCTCTCTCTCTCTCTCTCAAGCTTTTGATGTGATTTACAGGAATTATAGCATTTTGCCCTTAAATTTTTTATTTTTTTATTTTTTATTTTTTTATAATTAGCAATTTCCCTGTATTTCGAAACTATATAGAGATATGCCCCTATTTCGATACTTGATTACCTTAAAATCAAGTTTCAATGAAATACTTGATTCGTAGATAATCGAGTTATTCCCGATCAAACTTAAAAAAGAAAAAAAGAAAAAGAAAAGCACAGAACTCGAGTTTATGGAAATTGAGTTCCAAAACGCCACTATAGGGCTCCCTGAACTGGTATGGGGTGATCACACTTATAAAAAAAAATTTGCAGGAAAACGCCTCTATAGGAATTTAAAACATCACTATAAACTTTAAAAACGCCACTATAGGGCTCCCTGAACCTGGTATGGGGCGATCACATTTATAAAAAAAAAAAAAAAATGTAGGAAAACGCCGCTATAGGGCATTAAAATGTCACTATAGGGCTCCCTGAACCTGGGTAATCACACTCATAAAAAAATTTGCAAAAAAAGGCCGCTATAGAGCTTTAAAACATCACTATAGGGCTTAAAATAAAAATGCCACTATAGGACTCCCTGAATATGGGGCGATCACACTTTTAAAAATTTTTTTTGCATGGAACTCGATTCCTTGAAACTCAAGTTCCATGCAATTTTTTTTTTTTTTTTAGTTTGATCGGGCATAACTTGATTTTCTACGAATCGAGTATTTAATTGAAACTCGATTTTAAGGTAATCGAGTATCGAAACAGGGGCACGCCCGTATATAGTTTTCAAACAGAGGCATATTGCCAATTTTTTTAAAAATTAAGGGTAAAAGGCCAGAATATCTTGTGATTTACTTCATCAAAACAAGATCAAATTGACAGGCCAACTCTCTCTCTCTCTCTCTCTCTCTCTCTCTCAAGCTTTTGATATGATTAGTAAATTGAAAGAGGGTGTTGTATATTTGTGTTACTGTACTGTAGGACCTGTGGTTGAGGACATGTTCCATTGGCAAGCCACCATCATGGGACCTGCTGATAGTCCTTATGCTAGAGGTGTATTTCTAGATATTATTCATTTTCCTCCTGATTATCCATTCAAGCCTCCAAAGGTAGTTTTTATTATCATTATTATTTATTCCTCATTGTTTATTGCATTTAATGGTCCTCTTTGTACAATATTATGTTTGAAAGCTTGGATTTGTGTGAAAATGCAAGAGCTTGTTTAGATCCCCAATAAAAATTATGGTTAGATTGCTTTTACTTTAACTTATCTAAGTGTGAAACAAGAGTAAATGAAGCGCAATCACCAGATCTACTCTAGTGCATACACATGAACAATAAACAATAAAAATAAAGCACAAGAGTAAGGGAAAAGAGATGCAAACACAAGATAACACTGAGACGTGTTATTAAAGAGGAAATCGAAGAACTCAGTGAAAAACCTCTCTGCCGCCCTCCAAGTGATAATCGATCCACTAGAGAATAAAGTTGGAGTACACGAATAACAAAAGACTCTTTAAGCTTAGTTTACCCAATGTACTTGAGCCCTCCAAGCTCCTGCTACCAATGGACTTCTTGGAGTTATGTCTTCTCTAACTTTCTGGATCCCATAATATGCTTGATTGCATCTGCCAAGCCTCATCGGTTTCTTTTGGCAAATTCCTAAAACTTTCCAAACTCCAAAACACTCTCTACACTTTGAAAATGTGTGGATTGTGTTTGGGTACAAATCTCCTTCAAGGTATGACAATGGGAGAGGGAAGGAGAAGAGGCTAGAATGATTTCTCACTAAAGATGAGTAGCTCTCTCTCAAAAAGATGGGTGTGTGTGTGTTGTAGAAAACCTATCTAGGGTTTTTTTCTTTGAATAACCTCCTATACTTTTGTGAATAATGAGGGTATTTATAGTAAGGGTGAAGGGAAAGAAAGTCACTTTTAAAATCCTCAAGGCATAACGTTTTGTGAGTATTTTGCGGGAAGGCCTTACTCGTGAGACACTCACGAAATCAATAGCCTAGCACGACTCTTTAGCTTCCAGCATGTACTTTTCACGTGCCCTTTTCGTGAGATACTCTTCTCACGAGTTAGTTGCAAAATTGCATTGATTCTTCATTTCATGCTCGATTCTTCACCAACTTAATTCTAAACCCAATACAATAAAATCTCACAAAATAGAAGGAGCAAAATAATGCAAATACAACACTTTTTGTCATGGAATAAAGTTAACATAAAACATAGTTGTAAATCACAACTTTACAATAATAAAATTTGTGGTATTTTAGCATTGCTAATAAAAAGAAAAGTGCAAAACCATTAAAAATATATATAATTTTATAAAATTTTTGGGTGGTTTAGCATGGGAGATGGGACCTTTTTCCCTTGGGTATTTATTTATTTATTTTTTTGGGGTGGGGCTTGGGCCGGCCCTTCCCTAGCAACGTTTTCTCGAACTATTGATAGTTCTAATTGATAGCAATTTTGTCGTAGAAATTAAAGAAACTTTGAATGTCAGTGTTTATTGTCTCGAAAAACACTAGCCATGGAAACAGATGACTTGTAGAGTCCAAACAAGCATAACACCATCTGTTGAAATCGCTTTAATATCTTTGAAATTAGGTAATCGCTTTGCAATTTTATGGATGATACATATTGGGGGAGCTGCTTGGTCATTGGAATTTACACTGGCAGCTCTAATTGTAAGTATGTAACTACGTATAAGTGATGCGTTCTGAATTTGGTCTAAATTAGAATTAGTCTGGCACTGGCATATATATGTTAGCTTCAAAATGCTGTGATAAATTGTATGTGAAAGCAACAAACTTAATAGATAGACTTGGAAATGCAATGGGCAATTGAAAAACTAGCATCCTGCCTAATAGTGTAGTTTCAAGCTTTCAGCTCTAAGGAAAATGGAGAAATCATAATTTTAGTACCTTTCAGGGTTTCAATTTTCATCCCTATAAATGAAATTTTATAAGCACAACAAAATCTAACATGTTCACAACAAGCTAGTTTTGAGTTGTTATGAATCCCGGTAAAATCTTATTTTGTTTTATTGTATTTCGACTTTGGGTGGGTTGACATTTTAGCTTACTATGAAAAAGTTGTAAAATTTTTGTTGTAAACTAGGAATAATTCATGCATTTAAGTGCATCAATTTCATTTTTCAACTTTCAAAATTAAAATTCTTTTGTATTTTAACATTGTCAATTATATCACTCAACTTTCAAAATTAAACAAATTTTATATGAGGATGAAGTTGACATGATTAATTGAATTAAAATTATCTCCTCTGTCATTGGAGGACCAAAGTAAAGATGTAGTTGTTGAGGAAATAGCAATTTGTAGAGACACCAATTGAAACCTTAATATTAATATATATATATATATATATGGAGAGAGAGAGAGAGAGAGAGAGGACACCACTTACTTCAAAATCAAAGTCTAGAAGTTTGGGCCAATCATATTTATATTAATTCTTCAACTTTTTTTTCTCTATGGGAATTACACCATAAATGTATACCCAACAATAGTTTGGTCTAAAAACTATAACTCTCAATCACTTTGTTCATGACCTTTTGGTTGAGTATCATCTTGATCATGGTCTTTATTTTTGTGTATGAAGATCATCTCCTCTTAAAATGGATTTATTTTGTGGCTCAAATAGAAGAGTACAAAACTAAAGTTACATTAAGTGTCACATTATTTAAAATTTTAAATAATGTGGCACTTTATACACTGTTAAACTCAAGAAATAACAATACTATAGACAACAAATTTTACAACTTTTCATAAGTTATTGTGGTGTTAAACTATATTTAGTGTAGCATCACTTTCACATGAGTAGTAATAAAGCTAAATTTTTTTGCTTGGGGGTAGGGTCGAATTATAAACGATCAAGATAAACTAAAAGTAGTTATACACACAATTACAATTGCATATACACACGTGTATGAAGAAAAAAAATCGTAATTTCTAATATATAAGTCATTACTCGATTATAAATATTATATATTTTATAAACTATTAAAAATAATTTATCATCTTTCTAAACTCCTATGATATACAAAAGTTGTTTAGTTTGCTTTGAACACATAATATAGATCCAAAAAAGAAATGATTATCTATATTTGATAAATCACAACATAAAATGTATGATTATTGTGCACATAAAGATAATAACAATATGATAAAAGGAATAATTAATAAAAAAAAATGGAACACTACAAAAAAAAAAAAAAAAAAAACTGGGGTTATAGCAGCGTTTTTAAACTGTGGCTACAACCCTAAAAACTGCCGGTATAGGTCCAAATGGCTATCTCACGCTTTTTTTCTTGGAGCTTCCTAGCGCTGCCCAACGAGGGTGACTATAGGTCTGGCTAACCTACATCGGCGGTTTTTAAACCGCCAGTATAGGTCCCGGTGGTTTTGAAACCCTATCCCAACACTTTTTAAAAATTTTCAGAATAAGCTATATCGGCAGTTTGTAACCCTATACCTACGCTTTTTAGAAATTAAAAACCACCGTAGTAGGTTGAACCTATTCCAGTGGTTTTAAACTGCCATTATAGGCACTTATATATGTTTCTAATATATCTTGTACCAGCAGTTTTTCAACCCTATACAAGCGTTTTTTTCAAAACTTAAAACTGTTGTAATAGAAGTGGTCTATACCTGTGGTTTCAAAACTACCACTATCAGAATTTTTTATAATTTTCCAATATAGCATATACTAGCGGTTTCAAAACTGCTGCTATAGGTATTTATTTATTTATTTATATTTTTAGAGGCACATAAATTTTCTCTGCATTTTGCTTTCATGACCTATTACTAGCTAAACAAAAATCAATATTAGATGCTGGACTGGATTTAGTTTACGCACGCAATATAGACCCCACCATAATCAAACAATCAAATTAATATAATACAATAACAAAATTTCTAACTATATTAATTGTTATGCCCAATACAAGACATTCCAAATGTCTAGAATATCATATCAAAATTGCAAACTATTTAATACAGATGGTACAACAAGATAAATTAAATAGACCTCAAGTCGGGAGAAAAAAAAATACCACTAGCGGCATATTTTTTCTTGGGGGTTACACACGTTTTTTATTTTATTTTATTTTTTATGGAAGGCCACTAATTCAATTAAACAATTTTTTTTTAAGGGAGTCATTGGATTATTTTAGATATTTTAAGGAGGAACCGAGTCAAAATTTTGAGATGCCAAATTGTAAAACTTTAAAAATACAAATGTTTTTTAAATTTGGGGTGGCCTTGAAGCATCAACATCTGTCATTGGAAATGGGATTATTATTGATGTTACTTTTTTTTAATATTGTATTTAATTTAATAATAAAAAGGGTAAATGAAATAAGCTTTCTCACATACTATACACTAATCATAACTTGTCAACTCAACAATTTTATTGTGTTTTAAACACGTTGAAGAAATTGTTTGGTCTACCTGTGTTTCGATGTTGGCAAACCATATCAAATGTGTCAAATGCATGTCAAATTGTGACTTGTGTTATAAGTTGTTGTTTCATATAGTGGTAATTGAAAATTAAGTTGAAGAACCAAAAAATGATCAAGACCTACTCCAAAAAACTGATGTTTTTGCATTCTTGATATCAAGCTTGATAGCAGTTGATAATAATATTGACTCTACCCTCGATACCAGTCAATCGATCAAGCTTAGAACAACAAAGTTTGTGTTTCATCAATAGCAAGCTCAAGACCATGTCGATTGATCGAGTTACCTCTGTTAGGTTCTAAAGATTTGAGAAATTATGTATTTAGAACTCTAATGTGTAATGTTGGCAAACTATGATCAAAACATTATGTTTAGTCTTGTTTAGGCTTGCTCAAAGTAGTGTCTTTCATGTAAAGTTGGAATCGAGAGACTGCAGATGCATTGGTGCATTTCGGCCTGGCTCGATCAATCGAAAGAAAGACTCGATCGATCGAATCTTGGTCAGAATGCTTTTCTGCAGAATTTTCCAACTCAGCCCTAACTCATTAAACGTTTTGGGTTTTCTGTTTTTACCCTAGGTATAAAAGGCAAAACCCTAGCCTTGTTTTTGGAGTTGCTCCTGTTGTATTGTTGCTCATACTTTTCTGTTTTGTGTAAATCTCTTGTGAGATCTAGAAGAGCTTTCCTTTACACAAAGCTTAGGGTTTTCAAGGTAGAGATAGTATCAACATCTTGATGATCAACTTGGTTGCTGCCATTGGAGCTTAAAGAATAACAAGCGTGGGTGCTTGTAGCTGATTGGAGAATCCGAGAAAGAAGGAGTCCATGGATTCGGAGCTTGCACGTGGTCGTGTCAGTAAGTTCTACTAGTGGGTAGTATTAGGAAGTCAAGCGGGGAGCTTGTAAGTCCTTTTGTATGAACTTCGATTCTTTCGCATAGTGGATTCAGGTTTACCTTGAGGATAGCTAGGTCAAATCCTCCCTAGGTTTTTACTGTATGGTTTCCTGGGTGATCATATTATTGATTTATTTATTATTTCACTGCTTTATATTCTTGATATGATTGTATGTTTGTGATAACCTAAAATTGCATAAATTGACTAAGTTAATCACTTGGCTAATTAACTAGGTTAATGTGGTTGGTTTAAGGGGTCTAAAACTGTTCAAGTGGTATCAGAGCGGGTATCTCTCTTGTTGTAGATCTTTTGATCTCTGAGCTGATCCTTGACTCCTGTTGTCATGGATTTTTGGAAAAATGTTTTGCTTATATATCAACTTGTCTACTTGTTGTCTTTGCCTCTTGTTGTTTTTGTTAAATCTTTCCTTAAGTATTTTGGTATAATCATATGTGATAAGAATTATTTATGTTATACTGCTTTAACCGCCTTAAAGGCACGTGATTCTTATCTTTGGTATTTGGATAGTGGTTGTTCCAGGCAAATGACAGGAAACAAAGGTTTATTCAAAACACTCTTTGAAGGAAAGATTGGTACAGTCACTTTTGGAGATGGAAGCAAATCCGTGATCAGAGGCATTGGAACTGTGGATATTCCAGGATTGCTAGTGTTTGAAGATGTTTGCTATGTTGATGGACTAAAGGCCAATCTACTCAGCATAAGCCAGATTTGTGACAATGGATTAAATGTTCTTTTCACCAAGTATGAATGTGAGATACTTGATGGAGGAGGTGACTGTATGTGTGTTGGAGTAAGGACAGTTGACAACTGTTATGGCATAACACCTAGTGTGAACAACAAGTGCTTTAGTGTAAAGATCGATCAAGTTGATTTGTGGCATCAACGGTTGGGACATGCCAGTCATAAGCAGTTAGAGAAGATTTCCAAATGTGAGGCAGTTATTGGTTTACCTAAGTTTAAGAAGATAGATAAGTGCATTTGTGGACCATGTCAGATAGGTAAGCAAGTGAAATCCAAGCATCTGTCGGTGACTAGTGTTCAAACTTTAAGACCTTTAGAACTATTGCACATTGATCTCATGGGTCCTGCCAGAGTTCAGAGTTTGGGTGGAAAGAAGTATATTCTAGTTGTTGTGGATGACTTTATAGATATACTTGGTTTGTACTTTTGAAAGATAAAGCTGAGGCTCCTGAGAAGATGATACATCTGTGTAAGAAATTGCAGGTTGAGAAAGATACTGTGATAGCCAGAATAAGAAGTGATCATGGAAGAGAATTTGAGAATACCAAGCTGGCTACTTTCTGCAATGATCAAGGCACTCATTAAGAGTTCTCTTCGCCCAAGACACCTCAACAGAATGGGATTGTGGAAAGAAAAAATAGGGTTGTTCAGGAGATGGCACGGGTTATGCTACACAACAAAAAGTTGCCAAAATCCTTCTGGGGAGAAGCTGTCAACACTGCTTGTCATACCTTTAATCGAGTGTATTTTAGACCTGTCTCCAAGAAAACTCCCTATAAACTTTGGAGAGGGAAGAAACTTGTTGTCAAATATTTCAGGATATTTGGCAGTGACTATTACATTCTACGTGATAGAGAGAACCTAGAAAAGTTTGATGCAAAAAGTAATAAAGGATACTTTCTAGGATACTCTTCCACTTGTAGAGCTTACAGAGTGTACAATCTGAGAACTAAAACAGTCATGGAATCTTCAAATGTTGTGATAAATGATGAAGTGTGTTCAAAAACACTTTCAAAAAGCACTGCTCGTGCTTAAGATAAGTCTCTAAAAGTTGATGATTCACTTCCTGCTGAGTATGTTGGGAAACATAGTGAGGAAGAGCTATTGTTATTGAATGATACAGCTTTAGTACCATCAAGTTTAGAACCATTCACTCCGGTTCGTGAAAATTAACAGGTACAAAGTGAGCTCAGTCCTCCATCTAAACAGAAAGGTACCTCCACATCTTTAGTTAAAGGTCCATCCTCTAGAGTGAGACTGAATCATCCCTCTACTAATATATTGGGTAGTCTGAATGATAACATGAGATTGAGATGAAAAACCTTGAATGTGATCACTCACTCATGCTATCTGTCCCAATTTGAACCGAAGAAGATGAATGAAGCGCTTTAAGATGCTAATTGGGTAAATTCCATGTATGAAGAACTTCATCAATTCGTTCGGAATGATGTGTGGGAATTAGTTCCTAAATCGAAGAGTGTAAATGTGATTAGAACTAAGTGGATCTTTAAGAACAAGTCAGATGAACATGGCACTGTGATCAGAAACAAATCAAAACTTGTTGCACAAGGGTACACACAAGTGGAAGGAATTGATTTTGATGAGACTTTTGCATCAGTAGCAAGGTTAGAATCCATCTGGATACTGTTGGCCATAGTAAGTCACCTAAACTTCAAGTTGTATCAAATGGATGTCAAGAGTGTTTTCTTGAATGGGATGCTACAAGAAGAAGTATATGTTGAACAACCTAAAGGCTTTGTTGATCCTCATAGATCGGATGATGGCTACAAATTGAAGAGAGCCCTTTATGGGTTGAAACAAGCTCATAGGGCTTGGTATGACAGATTGACTGCATATCTCACTGAGCATGGATTCAAAAAGGGATTTGCAGATATAACTCTCTTCATAAGAAAGGATAAGACTGGTTTTGTTGTAACTCAAATTTATGTTGATGACATTGTTTTTGGTGCTATTACTGATTCTCTTGCTCATTCTTTTGCAGATGAAATGAAGGCGATGTTTGAAATGAGCATGGTTGGTGAACTGACTTACTTTTTGGGATTGCAGGTAAAGCAAACGGAGTTATGAATATACATCAATCAAGCTAAATATGCAAGAAATCTAGTCAAAAGATTTGGACTGGACAAGGCTGCTCATGCTAGAACACCAATGGATGCTAATGCAAAATTAACAATTAATCCATCAGGTGAGTCTGTTGATGTTACTTTTTATAGAAGCATGATTGGATGTCTTTTGTATTTGACTGCTAGTCGGCTTGATATCTCTTTTAGTGTTGGTGTTTGCTCTAGATTTCAGTCTAATCCTAAGGTTTCTCATTTAAATGCTGTTAAGAAAATTATTAAATATGTGAGTGGAACCTGTGATTATGGATTGTTTTATAGCAAAGAGTCAAATTTGTCTCTTGCTGGTTTTTCTGATTCTGATTGGGCTGGGAATACTGATGACAGAAAAAGCACCACTGGGGGGTGTTTTTATGTAGGAGCCAATTTAAATGCTGTTAAGAGAATTATTAAATATGTGAGTGGAACCTGTGATTATGGATTATTTTATAGCAAAGAGTCAAATTTGTCTCTTGCTGGTTTTTCTGATTCTGATTGGGCTGGGAATACTGATGACAGAAAAAGCACCACTGGGGGGTGTTTTTATGTAGGAGCCAATCTTGTGGCTTGAATGAGTAAAAAGCAAAATTCTGTTTCTTTATCTACTACTGAGGCAGAATATATTGCTGCTGGGAGTTGTTGTTCTCAGCTCCTTTGGATGAAAAAGCTTTTGAGTGATTATAGGATTCCTCAAGACACCATGGTTGTCTATTGTGATAATTCTAGTGCTATAGATATATCCAAGAATCCTGTTTAGCACTCTAAGACCAAACACATTGAACTTAAGTATCACTTCATTAGGGATTTGGTTGAAAAGAAAATTGTTGTTCTTGAGTATATCCCTACTGATCGTCAAAACATTAACATCTTCACCAAACTGCTTGATGGAAGTAAGTTTGAGACACTTCGTCAAGTTATTGGTGTGCTTCGGTGTCCTTAGTCTCTTTTGGCTTTCATGGTCCTTGTGCTTCATTGCTCATTCCTCTGTGACCATTGTTCTTTGGTGTTTGTGTTTCTGTATTTTTTTTTCTAGGACTTGCATTGCATTACATTCATGCATTTCATTCTATAATTTATCTGTTTCTCTTTAAAAAAAAAAAAAAAAAAAAAAAAAAGGTGAAAGCAAAAATATGTTTGACACTATTTTTCTTGACTTTTGAAAACAAGGTTGGTCAATTTATTTACACATAACATGTCTTGTGTACCTTGTTTAGCTTTGATGAGCTTATTTATTGCACTTGACTAGTTGAAGTTTTGTAGTGCATGTTGTGTGGAAAAGATGTTTATGGTGTTTATCACTTTGTCTTAATCTTGAAGTCACATGTTATTTGACTGTCGGACTTGATCCTTTTGAAAAATGCATAAATAACCATCTCACCACTATTCACTAGTCAATCATGAACACCTTAGTGCATATCATAAGATTTTGTACTCGAGAAGTGTAGCACATGCACAAAAAGAACATAAGGTGTAGCCTCGGTTAATTACTTAATACTTAAAATTGATGTGTACTATTATGCTTGATGTCATTTCACATAATTAAAATTGGTGTGTACTATTAGGCTTAATGCCAATTCACATAATTATGAGGCAAAATTCAAGAAACTTACATGATTGTAAGCTTATGTTCTAGAAAATGTGGGAGTTATATGATGTAACTCTTTTAGTAATAGTCTCTTTTAAATTCTGTGTGATGAATTTTGTAAACTTTGTAATTGATTTCTATTCACATATCGCCTCACATGTATCTCAAATTTTTGCTAGTTGCACACACTACACAAGTTACTCTTTGCTAAACACTGTACATGTTATTTTGTATGTTTTTGGTCTGACCAACTAAGTTTGAAAATACCTTGAGTATTATGCACAACATTTTTTTTTGCTTGAGAACTTAAAGGGAGATTGGCTGAAATTTTCTTTGGAGAAACTGGGATTAAAACTTGGGTTTTGAAAAGGTATTCCATCTCATACTCATGCATTTTGTTCATCAATTCTAATGCTTTTAGGAGTTTGTGTCAAAAAGTGTTTGTTCTTTCAAAAATTTGTGAAGCCTTTGCTTGTTTCGATCGATCCATTCTATTTATCGATCGATCGAAATTGTGATGAAAATGTACTTAAAAATTTTTATAAGTCCCGGGTTTCTTCGATCGATCAAAAGTAATTTTCGATCAATCGAAGATCGCGAATCAGGTTTTTTAAAAACTCAGCTTTGACTTGTTCAAATCACTTTTTCAAAAAGTTTTTCAAACCTTTTTCTCTCTCTCCGACTCGGCAAGGCTAAATCTTCGATTTTTTGTCGTTTTCCTCTGAATCTTTTGCGAGGTTTTTGTCATCTCAGGTCGGTAAGACTATTTTGCCCTTCCTTTTTGAGTTTATTTTCATGTTTTCATGCATTATACATGCAAATTTTTGGACTATTCATTTTTGGGATTTTTGTTGATTCAAGCCCTATTTTGTGAAATTGATCAATGGGTTTTTGTGGGGACATGATATAAACATGATATTGATGGTTTAATTTGATCAATTTTGGTTTTTGAGAAAAATTAAAATTCTAGGGCTTGTATTGAATTTGAATTGGGGATTTTGTTCAATTAGGTTAAAATTGATGAAATTGGCTTGTTGTTTTGATATAATTAGGCATTATAATCTGTGTGTTGTGTTATGTAATGCTCAATTCATCAAATCTGTTTCAAAACATTCAAGTGGTTTTTTCAAATTTTTAGGGTTTTTGGTAGAAACTCTATGCTCAAGCCAATTTTGTGTAATTGAACTTAATTTGAACTTTGTTTACTGCATTAGTACATGCATCATGACATTGTGATTGTTCATGCATCATATAGATTTTTGTTCTATATCTTTTTGTGCTAACTTGCAGTCTACCCTTGGTTTTTATGTTATTTTTGGTTTTCTCTTTGTGTCTTTATCCTTTCCTTAGCACTATGCCTAGGAAGACTAAGGCTCGTAGGTCTATTCCCTCACCTACTCCTTCCCCTCCCTCCTTTGACCAATAGAAGTTTTCAAGTGAGAAAAACCAAGAGATTTATGAGAAGCTGAACCTTAGGAGAAAAATATGGTGTGAGCGTTCTGTCATCTTAGATGAGCTTGATCCTGCCATTAGGGCAAATTTTGAGCATAGGGCTGGGTTCCCTTGGTGGATATTTCTGATCCTCCTCCACCTGCTACCTTGATTAGAGAGTTCTTCTCGAACATCTTTATCTGCGTCTATGATTCCAACACTTTGGTAAAGAGTTGGATACGAGGCGTAGAGTACACCATTACTCCTACAGTAGTGGCTGATGCTCTAGGGGTACCTTGGTCCAGCACCCAGTCTACCTTTATGATGAGTCTCCTCCTTTGAGTGATGTCATGTCTTACATCACTGGGTCTTCTATCTAGTGGGGTTCTGATCTTAGGATCACTTCTGCTGAGCTATCTGAGTTACATTATATCTTCTTTAGGATAGCTTGTCATTCGTTTTGGCCCATATCTCATCTACACACCATTCCTCTCGAGTGGTATGTCTTTTTGTATGCTCTTGTCACTGATGCTCCTATCAGTTTTCCCCATTTGTCTCTTCGTTCTTTGAACGAAGTTTATAGAAGTTCATCTTTGTCTCATGCTCTTGTCCATCCTATTTTTATTCATAAGATTTTGCTTTATCTTGATCTTGGTGGTTTCCCTTCCTCTGAGCCCGTTCATGTGATTGCTCCCATAGGTGTGTCTTTTCTTAGACAGAGGGCTGCTCATCTTCGAGTTGGCTTTAAACACCCTAGGTCTAAGCCTTCTGGTACCGCACCTCCTCCCTCTTCTTTTACAGGTCCTGCTGGTGAGGCTGTTCCTGATCCTGTTGATGCTGCTGCTGCTGCTGCTGTTTCTTCACCTCCATTGGATGACTTTGATATACGTCGTACTTTGGAGACTGTCATGACCGTTCAGGGGGCTCATGGTCAGCTTTTGGTGGACTTATTTGACGAGATCTATGCTTTGCGAGCTGATCTGGTGCATTTGCGTTCACCCTCACCACCTCCTTTTGATGATGGCTTGTGATTGCTTTTTGGCATTCCGTCACAAAAATGGGGAGTAGAGTTTTGTAAACTCTAGAGAAGTTTTGTAAACTCTAGAGAAGTTTTGTAATTAGGGGGAGAGTTTTTTGTTTTGAGGAGCTAATGGAGATGTTAGATTGTATCTAAGTGCTTCACTTTGTATATCATTTTTTTTTGGAGCTATTCAGGTTAAGGGGAGTAACATTGTTTTTGATATACATGATTCTTATTTCTTGTGATTCACTGTTTATTGATTTATATTTATGAGTTGTTCATTGATATATGTCTTTTTTATGTGTTGTGTGAATTATACAAGAATGTTATACTTGTTTATTTATTATTTTCTGTCACACATACGTTTATGCGTTTGTTAAGTGTTTCAGGAATATACAGGTTGATTCAATTGAGCTGCTGTCTATACTTGCAACTGATGAATAGTAGTTAGGATTGAATTTTAGTGTTTATGAGCATTATTTTTGTAAAGGGCTTTTTACTTTGTAAACTTTAAGTTTTTAATTTATGCTGTCACGGATTGCCAAAGAGGGAGTTTGTTAGGTTCTAAAGATTTAGGAATTTATGTATTTAGAACTCTAATGTGTAATGTTGGCAAACCATGATCAAAACATTATGTTTAGTCTTGTTTAGGCTTGCTCAAAGTAGTGTGTTTCATGTAAAGTTGGAATCGAGAGGCTGTAGATGCATTGGTGCATTTCAGCCCGGCTCGATCGATCGAAAGAAAGACTCGATCGATTGAATCTCAGGCAGAATACTTTTCTACAGAATTTTCCAACTCAGTCCTAACTCATTAAATGTTTTGGTTTTTCTGTTTTTACCCTAGGTATAAAAGGCAAAACCCTAGCCACGTTTTTGGAGTTGCTCCTGTTGTATTGTTGCTCATATTTTTCTGTTTTGTGTAAATCTCTTGTGAGATCTAGAAAAACTTTCCTTTACACAAAACTTAGGGTTTTCAAGGTAGAGATAGTATCAACATCTTGATGATCAACTCAGTTGCTGCCATTGGAGCTTAAAGAATAACAAGCGTGGGTACTTGTAGCTGATTAGAGAATCCGAGAAAGAAGGAGTCCGTGAATTCGGAGTTTACATGTGGTCGTGTCAGTAAGTTCTACTGGTGGGTAGCATTAGGAAGTCAAGCGGGGAGCTTGTAAGTTCTTTTGTATGAACTTCGATTCTTTCACAAGTTTACCTTGAGAATAGCTAAATCAAATCCTCCCCAGGTTCTTACCGTGTGGTTTCCTGGGTGATCATATCATTGAGTTATTTATTATTCTGCTACTTTATATTCTTAATATGATTATATGCTTGTGACAACCTAGAATTGTATAAATTGACTAAGTTAATCACTTGGCTAATTAACTAGGTTAATCTGGTTGGCTTAAGAGGTCTAAAACCGTTCAACCTTGATAGTAGCCTTTCCTCTAGGTCAGTCAATTGAGATTGTGCAAATGATAAAAAAAATAACAATGCAAAAAGCCCAATAACTTGTCTATTTCAAATACAATTTGAGCTTTACTTATTAGGATATAAAAGAAAAATTATAAGTCATCTCTAGAGAGATTTTTTAAAAGAGAGAGAAAAACTTTATTTGCGCTACTAGGGTTGTGTAACCAAGTTTAATTATCTCAAATTCACCATACCGAAGAATTCAAGTAAATCTAAAGGTATGTTGGTAAGAAGCTGAAGCATACAGTGCATGCCACAAATTTACTATTATGATGAAAATTTCAAGAAGATCTTAGAGTTGGTAAGAGGTTCTTAAAGTAAAAGCTTTTTACTTTAGTCTAGGAAAAAGTTTTTCTCAATGATATGTAAAACTTATCATAGTGGATTGACTTTTTGAGCAGGTTTTCTCCCATACTATGAGAACGTTATTTCATTGTTTTTTTGTGGATTGCTCTTAATCATCATGATCAGGATCTTGTTCATGCCTCAGCAAAGCTAAGCAAAATTTAATCGTTATTTAATGTAGGGAGGAACTTGCTCCTATTTTTGCTCTTATTAAATTAACATGATCAGGATCTAAAACTTACGAAGTTGCTCTCTTTAATAACTACCACAGTTGATCATGTTTTGATTTTTCTTTTCCTATGAGCTAATCAGCGAGCTGTCCTATTACTAATATAAAAGCATATTGTATTATTTGCCATCAATCTATCACATACAAAGATACCCCATTGTTCATCCATCTGTCTTGCTAGATTACTGTCACTGACGCACACTGTAATAAGAGCGAGATGATTTGTTTTATATTTTCAACATGAAGTACGCAGAAAATCTTCAATGGTAGTGTACTTTTCACCTCTGCCTCATCAATTTATCACAATCCCACCAACACCATCATTATATTATAGTATATATTACTCAGCCTCAGTCGTCAGCACTCAGTACAGACTCGAGAAAAAAGGGTATCAATCCATCTCTATCAGCTTAGCAAAGCTTCTCTTCTCGTTGTTCATGCCAGAAAACCCTCCACTCTCTACGTTTCTCACTCTCCCACCCGCCTTTCATGGGCGACCTAGGAAGAGGGTCCCTCTATAACTCCCTCTATTAAGTACACTTCTTTCTTTTTTTTCTTTTTCTTTTTTGATATTAAGTACACTTCTTATTACATGTAAAGCTGTACTCATCAGTACTTTGATTTTTGAATAAAGAAAATTGTACTTGTTCAATCTGAAACTGGCAAAATTTAAAAGTCTGCAACTATAGTAAATAAATTAATGCATAGCAAAAAATCCCAAGAGGAAGACCAGGTTGTACCTGTCATTAGTTCTTGCGAAAAATCCACCCGTGCGTCAGATTAATTTGCAGTGCTTATTAAGAAAAAGGTTGACTAAAATTGGATTTCATGAATCCTGTGGTACATGTTTTTTAGATACTTGGAACTTCTTTGCATCAGACGGTCCATTTTCATCTTGGGGGACTGATCTTCATTGTCTCTGCAACTACATTTTATAAAAAAAAAAAAAATAATTTAAAAACTTTTATATTTTGTTGGATGTCTCTGCAGCTACATACACAAGACGATGAAGCCACCCACACGTACTCCAACTAGTTCTCAGAAACTTTCTGCAGAGAATAATCATATATACTAAAACATTACCCTACAAATTCTTGAAATTCTAGCATGCTCCATGAAAGTTATTGGAAGACTGTCATGATATCAAAAACCAAAACCCAGCTGAAAAAAAAAAAAAACAAAAAAAAACCAAAACACAGATCTAGAGAGATGTATATATAGTTATAATTATATACTCAAAACTACCCAACACACATTGACAAATGCATTCACAAGCAAGCTGAGAAAAAGGCAAGGCTTAGTAAATTACTAGTTTGAAGTATCTATATATAATATATTCATCTTCATAGCCCTAGCTAGATCTCAAGAGAGTGGGCTTGTAATGAAATCTTCATCCAAGTACTTTCATGCACATGCATTACAGATATATCCAGATTCCGGCTCAGACATGCATGAGCTACAAAGTACTGTTACTGCTTCTATTACCAAAACACAAAAAGACCTTACTCTTACTAATTAACTATACTAACACAAAGGTAAAACATGCATAACTAATTATATGGAGTAGTGGTACTAGTACTGCTTCTATTACCAAAATTCACACCCAGCTTCAACTCAAGCTCCACATTATTCCCATCTCTACCAGCAATAGCACTATTTGAACTGAACAACTGAGCCACAGAGGTCACCACTGAGCACTTCCTTCCATTCTTCCCAGCTGCTTTCTTATTATTAGCCTTCTTTTTAGCTCTCTTATTAGCGTCTGAAGACGAACACGAAGATGTTGAGGTTGATGATGAAGCCACTACTAGTGGCAGTACTGATGGGATTTCGAAGTTGGTCCTTGCTTTCGAACCCCTCAGCCTCCTCGCCGCCGCGTCGTACGCACGCGCCGCCTCCTCCGCCGTGTCGAAAGTTCCCAGCCAGTGCCTACATTTCCCAATTCTGTCACGAATCTCCGCTGACCATCTCCCCCATGGCCTCTTCCTCACCCCTCTATAGCTCTTCTGAGGACCCCCCGATGAGTTTTTCTTCTCGGCACCGAAACGCTCCGAAATGGAAACCAAACCCGAGTTTTCGGTCTTGTTATTGTTGTGGTTTTCGCTTTTCTTTGTGTTCTTACCTCCGAAAAGGACGTGTTGGCCTACAACAGCAGCGATTCCATCAAGAACAGGAGGAATTTCCATTTCCATTTCCGTTTCGGGTTTGGCTTCATGGTTGTTAATTTCACAAAGAGAAAGGTCAGCCGAAATATCGGCCGAAATGGGAAGTGGGTTCAGGAATTTGAGGTGATTTGAGGCCGAAACGGAAGGAATTGAGAATTGGGTATCCCAGAAAGACCCATAAAAGCATGAAGTTTCGGTGAGAAACATGAACGTATCGGGCGAGAAAATCGGTTCCGACTTAGGGAAGAACGGAACGGTTTGGAATTGCAGGGCATGGTGGTTGTTGTACATGGTGTCACTGTTTTTCTCCGTTTTGAAGGAGAGAGGAAACAAAACAGTTTGATGGAGAATGATGAATTTGCATGTAACAGTTTATATGATACTAATATAATAAAAATGTTAAAATTTATTAATAATAAAACTATTTTTCTAAAAAGATTTTATTAAAGATATTCCTGTCAATATCGATGAGACCGTAATCCCTTGTTTTTTTACACGTTTGTCTTTCCTTGGCAAGAGGGATACATACATACGTATACCTTCTTTAATGCCTAAAATGCCCTTATTAGTTTTTAAAATTTACATTAGCCCTTGTGAAAGAATCAATGGGTTAAGAAAAAAGTGGAGGGCAATCAGGACACAAGATGATTTGATGGGTGTTAAGGGCATACAAGATCTCGAGGATTTGATTGGGAAATAGCAGCCGTTGGATTACGGTGAGGGCGTCACGGTGTCGTCAAGGAAAAGATTGTTTCAGTGTTTGACTACTTAGCTTGTTAGTGATACTGATACTGATACTGATGCTGATATAGCTAAGCTAAATGGGCTCTCTATTTAATACTACAATTATTTGGGTTGCTTGCGTTTAGCCAAGAGGGAGGTTTGGGTGTTTGATAGGTGCATGGGAGTAACCCTGTGGAATCATAAGAAGGGCCCTTTACCTTCAATATTAAGAAGATGCTCTGAATCTGATCATGGTGACACATGAAAGGTCCTGATCTTGTCAATCACTGAGAGTTTCTTTTTAGTTTTGGGGGGCAAAATCTTTGAGAAATTGTTGATGTAATCTTTTGGGTGATTTAAAGGCCCTTAAGGTGCAGAGGAGAAAATCTTTTTGTAAATGTACTAGCTTAGGTTTAGCTACTTTAGATATAGCAAATGATGAGTACTCTATTCAATTCCAATGCAGCTTGTTACCATCTCTATCTTATTGTAGGAAGTCTTCAAGGTAAACCTCAAATTGTTCTAAGATTTACATTTATTAAAAAAAAAAAAAAAAATTGTTCTAAGATTGGCTCAAGTGCTCAACAAAAGACTTCAACCAGGGGTACATGTGATGTGTATGAAATCAATCCGAGAGAAATCATAAAAATTATACTAGCTACTTGTTTTTCCTTTTCTCTTGTGCTTTAACTTTTAATTATATATAGTCTATCTAAATATCTTTATTAGTAACATTTTGTTCAATTAGCACAATATTAAATCATTATTTAGAACAAGTGGAATTTGAGTTTTATATAGTTGAGATTTTATAGAGTAAAGGTTTTGAACTGCGATGTTAGCAGTATGTTGAAATTATCTAAAAAATATGTGTGTGTGTGCGCGCGCACACACACACACACATATATATACATATTTATAACCATAATTGCTTCTTAATCAACTTTTAGCATTGGTCCACGACATTTATTTAACATTTATAGTGATGATATATTGGAATTTAAAAAAATTATGGTCCACAATATTTATTATTATTTCATTTGTTTATGATAATAATATTGTTTAGTGAGTTCTATGGATTATATAAACTTAAGAATTTATTTTTTATTTTTGAATATATTGTTATTTGTTCTCTTATTTGTATTGAAAGGAAGAGAAAGACTATATGTGTGTGTGTATTTTTTTCTTGCATGTGAAAAAATTATGGTACAACCCATAATCCAATCAACTCAACCCACCCGCAACTTATTTAAGATGACTCATTTTTAACTTGAACTTGATTTGACTTGTAACCCAATTAACCCAAACACGCACCGACACATTTGCTAGGTCTAGTAATTTTGTTAAAGAGTTTTAGCGATTTGTATGCTAAAGTTAGATTTATGAACCTCAACATTAACGGTCTATTTGGATTGAAGGGGGAGGGAAGGGAGTAGAGTAGAATTGATTAAAAATAAACTAATTTCAAATTAATTCTACTCTACTCTACTCCCTCTTAATTCAAACGGACCATAAGACTTTTTAATGAATTTTTTAAATTTTAAATTAGAATTAAAGACTCAATATAAATGTCTATACATATTTTTCAAAATGACACTCAATATGCATTGACTTTAAGAAAAGTAGTGAGATGATAATAATAATAACATCTTCAGCCACACTATATGCGTGCCTTTTTTTTCTTCTTCTTCAAACGTAGATGTAGATTTAACTTTTAAGAAGCTCTTCACATTTATCTTTTGTCTTCTTCCCCCCCCCCCCCCCCCCCCACAAAAAAAAAAAAAAACCTTTTATCTAAACAGTCTAAAATACTGGTAGTTTTTATTTATTTATTTATTAAGTAGATAATTATAAGTAATTCTTTTAGTGTTAATGTGTCGAATGTGAGGTTTCTGAAATTACTCTTATAAATATTTCTTATAGCTATAATTTTATTTGTATCATGTTTGAAATATAAATGTGACCTAAAAATGTCTTTATATAATTTACATAATTTATATTAAAAAATAATGTCTGTACATAGGTCACACATTGGAGTGTAAAGGTTCATTTACTAGAAATTTACATAGGTTCATTTACTAGTTAACTCAATTGGTAAAGTTTTTGATAATTGTATAAGAAATCTAAGGTTCAATCATTGTCTACATCAAAAACTGATTAGTGTCTTAGTCTGATGATAAAGAGATCAGGAGCGGACGCTATAGATTGAAATTCTCTCAAAAAATAAACCTTTTGTCTAAATAGTCTAAAATATTGGTAGTTTTTATTTATTTATTTATTAAGTAGATAATTATAAGTAATTCTCGAATGTGAGGTTTCTGAAATTACTCTTATAAATATTTCTTACAGCTATAATTTTATTTGTATCATGTTTGAAATATAAATGTGTCCTAAAAATGTATTTTTATAATTTACATAATTTATATTAAAAAATAATGTCTGTACATTGGTCACAAATTAGAGTGTAAAGGTTCATTTACTAGAAATTTACATAGGTTCATTTACCAGTTAGCTCAATTGGTAATGTCTTTGAAAATTGTATAAGAAATCTGAGGTTTAGTCTCTGCCTACATAAAAACTGATTGGTGTCTTGGTCTGACTATAAAGAGATCAGGAGCGGACTTTATAGATTGAAATTCTCTCAAAAACTAAAAAAAAAAAAAAAAAAAAAAAAAATTCACAAAATTTAATGTACCTACCGTTGGCCATTTGGCCTACCATATTTTATAATTTTAACCTTTTAAATGACCCATTTTGTTTAAAAATTGTTAGCGAATTCTGCTATAATCCCAAGTTTTTTTTTTTTTTTTTTTTTTTTTTTTTTTTTTTTTTTTTTTTCAATTCATTAACGAAACTATACCCTGTAGCCTTGAAATCCTCAATCCTTACTCTTTGATTTTTCAAGTTTACCCTCTCAAAACCCCAAACCACAAGTAACCAAATATTTTCATTAACAAAATCTAGCACCTATAAAATCATTTCATATTTATTATAAAATAAAAAAAAAAAAAAAAAGAAAAAAAAAGGAAAAGAAAAAACGATATCAGGTTAGGTTTGTGTTCATTATCAAAAAAAGGTTAGGTTTGTGTTGAGGGGCATTTTTTGCAAAGGTTCATATGGAAATCCAACCAATAAAACAGCACAACAAAATAAAGTTAATTTTTTTCAGGCCCAAAAAATTGCCCAAAAACCCAATTGCACAAGATTGACCCAAACTAACTAGAATGCCATCCGACCAATACTCAACAAAGTGAAGATCTAAATGTCCTTTTCAACTTATCCAAAAAAAAAAAAAACAAAAAAGTCCTTTCCAACCTAGGAATTCCATGTGGCAATGTGAAAAAAACTTATTTTCAATAAAGAAGCTTTCTCTTGTGTTTTCGATTTCTCATAAATGTTGTGTTATCGTTGGACATACAAGGTTGTCGTGAGTGTGAGTGTGAGCGGTTCGGTTGGTGCAATTTTTTTTTTCCAAATTTGTCACCGAATCGATAGGAATCGGTTTTCTAATAATCTTCTACCAATGCACACTGCTAAGGGCCAGTTTTTCAAATTATAGCGGTGTGATTTTTTGCAATCAGTTTCACCAATTTGAAGTTTGAAGTATATTAAAAACAAAAAAAACAAAAAAAACAAAACAAAAAAAGTCCTATAACAAAATGACCCAAATTGAGGTAGTCTTGAGCTTTACCAAATTACTCACAAGCCGAACTTGATTAAAGTAGACTTAGCTTAATAAAATCAACACTCAATCAAGTTCAGCTTGTCTTCCTTACTAAATAGACACAATTGTTACAAAAATATACACTGAATGTGATATTCTTCACCACTTAACTATATGATGCATCCAAGTTTATGGTACATACAGTTCTTTATTGTTACCTATTGTGCCTTATCTGAAGAAATTTAAATAGAGAACAAAGGATAATTTATGGATTAGTTTGAGGTATTTCGTCCTCCTTAAAAATTAATATTTGGATAATAATTTTTTTATATCTTCTATTCCAATCAACATTGAATTTATACAAGCTAATAGTGTTGACACCTCGTGGCTGCTTGACCACCCATCGTGGTGATGCTCGCGCGCCTCTTTATCTCGGTGTGAGAATAACGGTATGGAGGTGTGTTGTACCTCGGGTGTGTGACTGGAATCTGAGTCGATTTTAAAAAAATTACAAAAGGGTAAGTGAAGTCGCCACCAATCATTGAGTTTTTCTAAGGTGTGATTGGTCACCTGACTCTATTTGATTTTATTACTGATCCTAGGTTAAGAAAAAATAGCATTTTTCCTAATCTAATGTGGATAGATAAAAAAAAAATCTTGATTCTTGAGTTCGAAAGTCTGGTTACGTATGGGGAATGTGTTAGACACCCCACAACGCCTGTTCATAGACAGTCCTTTGTTTTGGTAAAATCATAACTTAAGGACATTGACAGTTGAATGAGCCATTGGCATTAGCTTTTGGGCCATTAAACGTATTGAGCTTTGAGGTTTGGTTTCGGAATGGGTGTGGTCTCGATCAATGTTTTCCTAGTGCATTTAGAGCCGATGCCAAATTTTCACGGTGAAAATCAGGCAGCATTTCGGCTTATTTTCGTGGCGAAAATCCGGCAGCACTTCGCCTCAAATGCGTCATAGCACACAAAATGCTATTCTCACCAAGCTTTTGTCGTGAGAGTACGGCAACAAGGATGCCCCATTTTCACGGCGAAAATCCAACAGAATTTCGCATTTGGTGCACTATGGCACACCGGCAGGGCGTCTGTGTATATGGCGCGTATCAACATGCTCGTACTGTGATGAGCCGAAGCCTTTCAAAGCATCAAGCATGTTGATGCGTGTCGTATACACGGAGAAACCAATGTCACTCAAGTGACATGGATTAAGACAATCACACCGCGATGATCGTGCACACAAAATAGCATGAATATGCACCTACAATAGTCGCCTTGAGCGCATACCCACACTACAAGGTCAAGAGCACTCTTGATCAGTGAGGGTCACTCGCATAACCACAAGAGTCCATCATACAAAGTGCATAATCACCCACACACATGCAGACATATATATATATATATATATATGTATGTGTGTGTGTGTGTACATACATCATGCACAATGCTTTCACATAGAGCAACAAAGTAAAATAGACATTGCCAACATTCCAAAGGTATGGCCCAACAAGGTATAAGAAATGCAAAATAGACATTGCCATACCTAGGGAACATGGCTCAAACAAAGAGCAAAAAAAGTAAAGGGTACAAGGAGAGGGGAAACCCTAATACATGCTCTAAAGAAAAGGCTTGGAGATAGAGAGAAAGAGAAAACTACTCTGGAGAGGCTAGGGCCCATAATCTATTGAACATTGCTCTGTGTCGGCTTGCATCCTCTTGCTTGCATCCTTGCCCTTTTTGCCTGCGTCTAAGAAGTCGCACCCTTGCTCCAAATGTCCATGCACCATGCATGTACATGCAAAGACAAAAGAAACACGGCAGCAGACAAGCAAAGAAAGAAACAAAGGAGATAGAAAGAGCATGCAAAGAACATACTAACAAAGAGAGCCAAATGGGGGCAAACAAAGCATACTAAGCATATGAAAGGACAAACAAGTATGTTATTAAGCAAAAGAGGGTGTCCTAGGAGGACAAATGTAGGTTTGGATCGAGTGTCCATAGATCCATTGGATTGGAGTATGGACGACACACAGACTCATGCATGAACATGTAGGCAAGCGTGCAAAGATGCAAAGAATTGAAGAAAGCCAAACGGGTGGCATTAAGCAAGCAAGGCAAGCATATCAACACCACACGGAGTGAAGAAAGGTGTGTATCAAGCACACCAACGCCACGAAGGTGTATCTCAAGTGGTTATACCTTATTAGGCCACAAGGGGGATGGATGTAACCACACAAGAACAAACCAATGGGGGACACAAAGCATGGCAAAGCCAAGATCTAGAGAGGCTAACATTGACAAGAAGCATAGAGGCAAGCAAGCAATTATAGACGTATAGGGAAATGATCCAAACCCTTTGATATAGGCCTAGGTGTATGGATGTAGGCATACACCATAGGATCTAGATCTAAATCCTACCAGAGGGGCCAAAACACAAGAAAGAGAGATATCAAGGGAGAGAAAGGGTTTAAAAGTACATGGCATAACAACCAACATATAGATCTAAGCGCACAAGCATGGCACGAAGCCCATAAGCATGTAGATTTAGGAATAGACATGTAGATCTAAACATAAACATGTAGATTTAAGGTAAAAATTTCAAAGAACACATAGGCATGTAGATCTAAGCATAAACATTAAATTTAGACATATCCTAGCCCAAGAAGGCTAGGACAACAACATCAAAGCGACAAATCATTGTAAAAGCAAGAAAACATGCTAAAGAAAACATAAAACATGATAGGAAGTAAGAACATGCTAGGAAAAACAATAAAGCATATTATTGAACAAGAAAAAGCTAGGAAAAGCTAAGAGAAGAAAATGGAGTGGATTGTAGCTAAAAAGTTACATCTACACCCCTAAACCTCAAATCCAAGGTATGGAACCAAGGAGAGGAAGATTGGGTGCAAGGATACTACCTTGTGATTGTGGAGAAAAGAGAAGAATCAAAGGTGTTTGGATGTGTTTGGGAGAAAAATTAGAGAGAGGAGAGAGAGAATCTACCCTGGAAGCTACCAACTTTTTTTTTTTTTGGGCAAAATGAGGGGTCTGGAAGCTTTTATAGTGGAAAAATAACCCTTTGGCTTCTAGCGCATCATGTATGGCTGCCAACAAACCCTGCTAACATCAGAAGTTTCGGCTTTTTGTGGTCCTGCTTCGAACGCATATTTGAAGGTCTTTCTAGACTCGAATTGAACTAATCTTGGTGTCCCTGGAAAGTTCTGGATGTATAGTTTTCAGAACACTAAAGAAATTGAAAACGATCGTCAGATCAAAAGTTATGACCTTGGGAAGTGTGCTGACGCGCTACACATGGTTTTCTAGATATCACAACCGTTTTAACTCCGATTTCGACCTATGAATAGTTTTTGGAAAGGGAATTTGATAATCTTCGTAATGGCGTTGGTCCTAACCTGTTTTGAAGGGTTGGATCAAAATTAGAATTTCTAGTGCTCCTAGGAGTCAACTTCAGGCTAAACTTGGTCAAACTCAGTCAAAATTGACAAAAATTACTGAATAGCTCTGGTTTGACGTAGAAACATGAAAAATATTATTTTAGGATGATTTTGACCAACTTTGACTTTTGGCAGGTTGACTAGGGGCATTTTGGTCAATTTGACTTGAAATGGCACTTTGAGTGCTCCGATGCCCCCAACAAGTTGTGCCACATTAATCTAGATGTTTCTATGGTCGCATGAAGAAAAAGATAATATTTTTGAAATTTTTGGGGCCTGGCACGCAAATCGAGGCGAACATAATACGGTGTCTACAAATAGCAATGTTCCAAAACATAAAATCCAGACCACTAAACACAACGTGATCCTCTAGGAATCCAACAACTCCTAAAAATTAGAACCAAATATCAAGACTCCAACTCCTAAAAACTAAAGCAAAATAGCAACTCCTCGAACTTTAAGATATATACCACTATTGACATAACATTCAAATTAATATAAAATTAAAACTAACTTGGCACAAATTAAGGAAAATACCATTCTACAGCTAGCAATCATCTGAGATCCCATTTGTCATGAAACAAACCCATGCACCTAATAGTTTATCAAACTGAGTGGACTCTTAGAGAGAGAGAGAGAGAGAGAGAGAGAGAGAGAGAGAGAGAGAGAGAGAGAGAGAGAGAGAGAGAGAGAATAATGAATTTGTACTTTGGGTTAAAATTAGTAAACCTAGCACAAAACGACTACATTTTGATGCTTATTTTTAATAACCAAGTAAAAACTTTGACGTTTTCATGCTTCTGTTATTTATTTATTAAAATAAAACCTAGTAAAATGATGTTATTGATTCAGTATTAACTTTCGGTTTCAAACATCATCTTCAGTGGTTACACCATACCTGCATCGGAACTGGCTTCGCCATCCACTTGTTGGCCTTGGCTCAATTGGTCGGCCCCAACGGCAATATGGTTACGTCAGCATTGGTCGGTTTCGGTAAGGTTCTATTCACCCTTAGTCGTGAATGGGTAAAGCTACTGCTAAACATCCAAGACAATTACTATTGGGAGACTTTTGTTGTTCCTAAAAAGGTCACTTCACCGCTAAAATAAGTTTTCCCTAAATTACTAAAGACCATAGCTAAATGACCTACCATGAGTAGTTAGATACCGCCCAAGAAAGAGACCCAAGCCCTGGTAAGGGCTAAAATAAATTTTTTTTTGGCTTTTTGACCCCATTCAATATTTCTTGGCCCACGCTAAACCACTTGGGCCCTAGGTCCAATGTTGCGAAACATAATTAACTTGAATTCGGGATAGATATTAGAAATCTTAGTGAAAGATTAACCAAAAGGGGCAGTACAAGAATATTCACCTGTTATCCATAGACTACACCTTTCAGCTTAATCTTAGGCCCTGACTTGCCCTCCATATATGAACCTTGCGAAGGAACCCTTAAGTTTTCGGGGCATATACACCAAACCTTGAAGTCACCCATGCAATACTTTATTACTTCTCTTATACTACTCTTTTTTTATATTATTATTTTTCTTATACTATTTCAACCACTTCAATCTTCTAACCTTATTATCGCCCCGACATCTTTCCATAGGTGTTTTATACAACTTTTCGTACATTACTTAGAGCATTAGTATCCATTATCTTCAAACTATTTTATTTTACCATCTCAAAAGTTAGGGTTGTATACGGTGTGGTGCGGCCGATTATGGGAGGATTTTTTGCACCACACCTATATGGTGCGGTTTCCCTTATGCTTGACCGCACCTCACATGTAAAGGGGTAGGAATTGGTCTACATCAGGTTTGGTTCACCCTAGCAGTGCGATGTGGTTAGTTCGGTGTAAAAATTATAAAAAAACATATAAATTAAACAAAAAAAACCATTCATAAAAAAAAAATAAAAAACCAAATGACAACCCACATAGAATTATCAAACAACCCAAATATTCAAAAAAAAAAAAAACAGAAAACTTGTTCTGAATATTTCTCTAATACCTACTCACTTTTCAAACAAATTCTCTATATATCTAGAAAGCATAGTAAAGAGGCATTGCAGCCTAGGTATTAAGCATTATACAAATTCATATACCTGCAATTGAGCATCAAAACATACTTTAGAAATTTCTAGATAATAGACATGATAGAGGAGAGAAGAGAGGGTAAAACTTGCAAAACCGTGGCATCGGTCGCAGAAGACGGTGGTGGTGAGTGGTGCCAAGTGGCGGAGAGAGAGAGAGAGAGAGAGAGAGAAGAAAGTGGAATGATGTCATTTAGTTGGAGCCTAGGTTAAATCTAAGAAATCTTTTACTTTTACATCAATGATTTGTTTCTCTGCTCTCTGCTCTTTGCTCTCTCTCTCTCTCTCTCTCTCTCTCTCTCTCTCTCTCTCAATTCTAATCCTAAAACGACGCCGTTTTGAACTTGATATCAAAATTTATAATGGGTCCAAAATGATGTCGTTTTGTATCAGATTTTAATAAATAAAAAAACGTAAATGAAACGACTTAGTTTTTATTACCTAATTTAAACCCTATTTTTTTTCTTCTTCCTCTCCTCTCTCACTTTCACGCATACCTTTTCCTTTCACACTACACTGGTACTCTCTCTCTCTCTCTCTCTCTCTCTCTCTCTCTCTCTCTCTCTCTCTCTCTCTCTCGTATTTAAAAACTGAAGTACGATTGTATATTAGATATGTATATGTTAATTTATATATATATATATATATATTTGTTTATTTATTTATGGAGTTCGGTTTGGTTTCTCTTTGGTTTGTAGATCTTGCCGTCGATCACCGTGCTGTCCAACTTCGGTAATGGAAAAAGCTTGCCGACCACTACGTCGGGAACCTTCGATGGGGTTTTTAGTAGTTAGATCGGCGTGGCTCCAGGCGGTTTTGTAGGCGCCAGTAAATACTTGAACAAGCCTATCAAAAGTTACTTTATCTATTATATCATACCATTTTATAACACACCTAATATCCCAACTTTTATTTTTCTATACAACACATTAAAATAATATATTTACACAATAAAATATATTCCTGTCTCTCTTCCCCCTCTCTCTCTCTCTTTCAACCACTCATCACCTCCATCACTATCGTGAAGACCCAAAACCCCCAACACAGAAACTCATCCCAAATCCCAAACAAACCCACCATAGAAACTTAACCCAACCATCAACAAAAAAACCACCCATCTAACCACCTAAAAATTTCCTATCACCACCTACTGATCCACCATCAACAACACAACCCACCCACCATTAACAACACAACCAATAACAACCACCTACCATCAACAACACAACCAACAACCACCACATCATAGTTCCACCGTCGGAAACACTAAGCAAACCCACCAAACACCAAAGCCACCATTGAAACTCAGCCCTATACCCACCATGCCACCACAACTTGTGGCCCACCATATCGATCAACCACGATCCTTGGCCTTAGACCCACCAGAGCCACCGTCGAAATTCAACCCCAGACCCACAGCCAAAGTCGATTAGCAAACCCATCACCACCCATGACCAAATCCGATTTGCAAACTCATAACCATGCTGATCTCGTCGTCACAACAACCACCAGATCCTTGACCACGCCAATCTTGCCCAAAAAATCCGATTTGCAAACCCACAACCATCCTGTGAGAGAGAGAGTGATGAGAAAATGGGTAGAGGGACAATGGATAGAGTGTTGAGCTGAGCAGCATGGGGAGAGAATGGGTCATCGATAGAGGCATGAGAGACAAAGAGAGAGCAAATGGTGATTGGTGAGATGAGCTCAGTGAGAGAGAGAGGAGATGAGAGACAGAAGAGATAGAAAACAAAAGGTCAAAAGAGAATAAAATATAATATTTAGGTTTACAATTGCGCTACAGTAACATCATACATTTAGGATGGTACTATAGCACAATTGCAAATTTTTTAGAATAGCAAGACCGGGTAATGGGTCTTTTTAGTGCTTTGATGCTAAAATATACCAACATGTACCATTTGAGAGACTAGGTATTGATGCTCTTAGCCACAATTATTGTTTACATTATTGTATTTTCATTGGGGAACTAAACAATAGCCTTCTTGGATAACCCGATGAACAAATTCCAGACTTGACTCCCTTTCACAAACCTGAGTCCAAGAATTCACCAATTAAAGTTTGACATGTAGCAAGACAATAAAAACAAATACAATAGTTTGTATGGTAGAGCATTATTTGGGTAGGCTTGTTTGAGTATGCGAACAAGATTTCTCATATAATGATAATTAATTTTCGTAGACAAATGTTAGGGATTACAAATTTTTTGGGTCCAGTTAATGGATGCCCTTAGGACATTCGTTAATGAATAATTTTAAGAAAATTTTGCAATTATTCTTATGGGAAATATTAAAAAAATGTATAAAAAAAAATCAATTACTTTTTTCTTTTCTCATAAAAAGTTTTTAAAATATTTTCTAAATCAATGCTCTTAAGACACTCGTTAAGCTTTCCCTTTTATTTATTTTTAATTCATTGAAATGATAAGTTGTAATTGAAATGCCACTTTTACATAGACTTCACTAATTTTACTTTTATTTATTAACTAGTCAAAAACATAACATATCAATACTTGTAAAAAAAAAAAAAAAAAAGTTTCTGAAAATTTATGTGATACTAAATTTAAATTTATTAACTACAACTTATTCCAATATTTGTGCATAAGAGACACATGAAAGGGAAAATTCTTAGGTATTTTTAGAGCACGGAAAAATGTTACTTTATTTTCTCACATTTATAGTAGACTTCACTATAAATTTAATTAGTAGATTCTACCATAAATATAAAAGGAAGAAGTACCATTTTTTGTACTTTGAAAGAATTTAAGAATTACTCCGAGTGAAATTCCCTTTAAAGGCCTAGAAAAACTAAGCTTTGGAATTGTTATCAAAACTATGTAATTTACTTTGTTAATGCAAACACACACACACACAAAAAAAAAAAAAAAAAAAAAACAATAAATACTTCTACTTTCCTACTGTATTATAAATAGGGAGTGGAGAGCATTGGGCTGGCCAGATTGGAGCTGGTGTTGCCCATATATATAAAGCTCAACATCTGTGTTTTTGGGCCTGAAGTTGAGTTGTGAAAAGGCAATTTTGACCCCAAAACAATTATGGGGCGGATTATTTCATTAATGTCCAATTATGCTAATTATATGATTAAGTTTTAGCAATTAGCATATCTCAAAAAAAAAAAAAGAGTTTTAGCAATTCTAGTGGTCAGCAAATCATAAAGCAATACGACAATTAAATTAATAGATGCACAATATGGTGGTCAAATGAAAAAATCAATTAAAACTGTTTTCAAAAGAAAAACCATTATGAGGTTAGCCTAAATCAACAAAGCAATCCACTATATCTAGAGAAATTTTGAAATCTAGTATAAAAACTTTATGCCTAAACTCTACTAGTAGATGAACTTACAATAGAGACCCTCTGTAGCTTTAAAACTTTTTAAATTTTCGATATATGAATGTCTTCATAAATGGCGCATTCTTGTTCAACTAAAACCTCTAAATGACCATAAGAACCTCTTGAAGATTTGCTTTACGTAAGTGACACATTGAGTTCTGTAATTTCAAGCTTTGATCATTTGTGCATGTTTTCAATCTGGACTCACGAGTTGTGGAGAATAATAAGGTTTGATTTTATCTTTATAGGGCTCCCAACAATAGCATCTCTAGCCTCTATTGAAACCTGTGAACTAATGCCTTTTATATGTAATATCAAAGGTCAGCAGAAAATCATTTTTTGATCGATCGAGCTGCGATGAAAAGGCTTTCAAACTCTGAGATTTCAATCGAACTAATGGCAGTGTTGAAATCTTCACAAACTGTTTTCTCTTGAGCTACTTCTTGGGCAAATGATCTTGAACTAAAAGAATGCTTTTACAATCTCATTTGACAGGTACTCCTAATCCTAGGTGCTACAGATGATGAAAAAGAATTTTTGGAAGCAATGGAAGGAGAACCATGACCAATTCCTCTTGCTCTCCTGCCATTTGAATGTAAGAGGATCCATGCCCATGTTGAAAAAACTGGTTTTGCATCTCATACAAAACTCATGGTGAAATCAACACAAAAATCTACTTCATTTATGAGAGATATAAAATATAACCTTGAATTTTAGAACAAAGAAGAGAAAGAGTATCTTGATGCAGTGAAACTTGATTATACTTTCAATCTTCATCTCAATTCCACATGGTGCCCAAGATGAGTGGTCTTTGAATCAGTTCTTATGTATGTTAATTTTCTTTTGAAAAAGTGTATTCCAAAAAAACTTGTAGAGAAAAACTGTTTTCTCTTCTTTTAATCATACGTTCATTTTAACTGTCTTGGCAGTTACTTTATTTAATAACTCTTATTAAATAAAAACTAATTATCTAATTGGGTTAGCCTTTTGGGCCAACCCAATTGGGCTTAAGTGTGTGGCTTGGGATGGGGACCAAAGGGACTAATAAAGCTCTAGCTCTAATGGGCTTCAGATTTATTTGTCAACTCTTAACAAGTTCAAAGTTACCATTAATTATATTACAAGTACCACTATAAAAATATAATTACATTCTAGGCCTTATTAATAAATTATTTCCCAAAATTCTAATATGATATTATTTGACTCCTCAATGAAATATTCATAGTAAACAAAGTCATAATAAACTGTTACTTTGTAAACAATTATTTTATTCCATGAGTATCTAGTTTAATCTTTTAGTTATTCATATTTATGAAATCTAATTTCAATAATATAAACTTTAGTAACTCTTTACTAAAGTGGTTAGCCCTAAATAACCAGTTCTCATTAAACTTATCTCAAGGGGATATTTCGTGTCTCTATAGAAAAAGATTATGGATTCTATCTTGAGAATATGTGTTCCCTCAGCACTACGTGTGGTTACTCAACATACTGAGGTTTTGATCGTTAAACTAAATCTCACTCTTGATACATCAAAGTAACCTACATTTCATAATTGGGTTCACTATCCTCTCAGGATTGAAAGTCTATGAAATTAGAAGTCGTGAGATTAATTATTCATGTAACGGTTTTTAATTGAATAATTAATCTTATAGCGGTCCAGTTCAATATGTCTTACACGCTTAAGACATATTAACACATCAACTAAAAGTCTCCATTTCCATGATCAAGACAAACCATCTTAGTTGATGTGTTATAGTCTTCACAGATGAAACGCTCAATTTCATCACTGACTACGAATTACATTTTGAGTTTACAAGGAACTTAAGATTTATATCTTTTGTAACTAAATCACATAAATCATATACAATGCATCTCAAGGACTATGATAATGTCTCAATAGTTCATTTATAAATAGTCTCATATAATTAAACAATTTAATTATTTATAACATGCTAATAAATTGGATTTTAGGGCACAAACCCTAATAGACCACCACGACCAAGATTTGTGGTATTGTTGGCTACCCTATTAGTAGACGAGAAAGCTAATTTAGCAGCTGATTGATGCTGCTCATGGACAAGAGGGTGCCCATACAATTCATGGATGGAGAGAGGGTCTACTCAGGTGGTGACAGTTTTGACAAAGGGATCATATATAGTCCATAGGCCAGCAAGAATATATGATATCTCCTTAGTATCAAAGAGAGGCTATCCAATTGCAACTAGCGCGTCTCCACGACTATGCATTTTGGGAAAGTAAACAGTCATACTTGAGTTACCTTTGTTTATGGTAGCTAATTGATATTGAATTTGCACCCTCGAGGCCAAGATTGGGAGGTGAACATGTGTTCAAGAGCCATCTAAGGACTATGATAATGTCCCATTAGTTCATTTATAAATAGTCTCATATAATTAAACAATTTAATTATTTATAACATGTTAATAAATTGGATTTTAGGGCACAAACCCTAATAGACCACCACGACCAAGATTTGTGGTTTTGTTGGCTACCCTATTAGTAGACGAGAAAGCTAATTTAGCAGCTGATTGATGCTGCTCATGGACAAGAGAGTGCCCATACAATTCATGGATGGAGAGAGGGTCTACTCAGGTGGTGATAGTTTTGACAAAGGGATTATATATAGTTCATAGGCCAGCAAGAATATATGATATCTCCTTAGTGTCAGAGAGAGGCTATCCAACTACAACTCGCGCGTCTCCACGACTACGCATTTTGGGAAAGTAAACAGTCATACTTGAGTTACCTTTGTTTGTAGTAGCTAATTGATATTGAATTTGCACCCTCGAGCCCAAGATTGGGAGGTGAACATGTGTTCAAGAGCCATCCATAAAGAACGAGAAGTACTGCAGCTGAGAATTTGAGACAAAATTGATGTAGAGATATGAAATAAGTGTATTGAGGATAAGTTATCTTGTTGAGAACAAGTAGCATATGCTGTGTTTGGAATATTGGCAAGTTTTTTTTTTTAGAATGAAACTTGTGTAATTTTATTAAGGTAAAAGAACTACATCTGAATGTAAAAACGAAACAATATGTGATGGGACATCTTCCATCCAAACTTGAAAATCTGGTATGCGTATTGCATGTTTCGCCAGATTATGAGCTACACTATTTCCGCTTCTCTTAATGTGAGAATACGATAAACTTACAAAATTATTTGCAACCAACTTGACATCCTCTACCAATAAACCTAGTGGGGACAGATTATGTTCTTCTGCCTTCAGAGCTTTAATGAGACCAAGCGAATCCCCTTCGAGTATGACTTTTTGGAAGCCCAGGTCGTATACAAACTGTACTGCCTTGAGTGCTGCCAGTGCTTCTATCTCCTCTGCCTTGTAAGCTTGGTTTAATTTTTCTGCATAAGAGGCCATAACAGCTCCATCATGGTTCCGTATTACAGCTCCAACACCCGATGAGTTTGAATGACAGAACACAGCGCCGTCGAAATTAATCTTGACAAAACTAGCTTGCGGAGGTCTCCACCTTGTTCCTCCGATGCCACTGCTCCCAATCTGCAATTCTGCAGTCCATGTGGTCACCTGGTATTGCGTAAACATGGTTCTTGCTTGTTTTGCCACCTGCTGAAGCGTAAACATGGTTCTTGCTTGTATTGCGTAAACATGGTTCTTGCTTGTTCAAATGGGCTTTATTCCGCTGACTCCAAACACTCCAAGCAGTAAATGCAAACAGCTCTAGGGGCATTCCTCTCTCAACCATCCATGACAGCAACTCCTTCACTCTTGAGAAACCAACGTCATGCCTGAAACTCCATGGTACCTGATTCACCCACACCACATCCAATTCCGGACATGACCACAAAGCATGCTCTGCATCTTCCACATCCAACTTACATCTTTCACAAATTGGGTCAGCAACTACCTTCCTCCTCATCAGAGCTTGTTTGGTTGGCAATACATTTCGACACGCTCGCCAAATAAAATTTTTTATCTTCGGTGGGACTTGCATCTTCCATATCGCTTTCCAAACCTTCTTATCACAAATTGGTAGGGCTTGTGGATGAGCTAGCAACTCTGATTCCTCTTTAAGGAATCTATAACCAGACCTACACGTGTAGTGGCCGGAGGTGGAAAAAGGCCAATAAAGGGTGTCTTCCGCTACACTTCGACTAAGGGGGATTTTCTTAATCATCTCTGCATCCTCAACCCCAAATAAACCATCTACCAACTCCTCATTCCAACTTCTTGTGATCGGATCAACAAGTGAATCCACGGTGTGATTCTCAAAACTTTCTATAGGACAATTTGGCAGCCATGGAGGGTGGTTTCTTGGTGGCCATCATTGCTGCCAAATGTTAATCTTTTCTCCACTTCCAATCCTCCATATTGCTTCCCTTTGAATAATGTCTCTCCCTTTAAGGATACTCTTCCATGCATAAGACCCCATCCTTGAATCGGTAGCCTCCATAAGTGAAGAATTTGGAAAGAAACATGCTTTAAAAACTTTATAGAGGAGTGAGGATGTATTATGCAAAAGTCACCATGCTTGCTTTGCTAGAAGAGCATCGTTGAACATAGCAAGATCTCTAAAACCCATACCTCCAATAGTCTTGGATTTTGTCATCTCCTCCCATTTAACCCAATGGATTTTCCTACGGTCACCCCTTTGCCCCCACCAAAACTTTTTAATTAGGGACTTAATCTCATTACACAAGCCTACCGGCAATTTGAAACATCCCATAGTGTAAATTGGGATAGCTTGTATAACTGCCTTTAAGAGCACTTCCCTTTCTGTTTGAGAAAGTAATTTGGCTTCCCATCCTTGAAGTTTTCGCCATACCTTCTCCTTTATGTAATTGAAGCCTTCTTTTTTCCTTTTGCCCACAAGAGAGGGCAGCCCAAGATACTTCTCATATTGCATAATTTCTGGAACACCAAGGGTCACCTTAATTCCATGCTTCACATCTTCCGGTATAGACTTGCTAAAGAACAAGGAGGTTTTTCTTCTATTTATCTTTTGTCCCGATGCTTCTTCATACACTTTAAGTATGTCCATCACCTTATTGCACTCCTCCAAAGTTGCCCTGCAAAAAATAAGACTATCATCTGCAAAAAGCAGATGCGTTAGTTTTAGGCCTCTCCTACAAAGGGAGTAACCATGGATGTCACCTTGTAAATCTGCTTTTTTAATTAAACCATTCAACCCTTCCGTACAAAGGAGGAATAGGAAAGGGGAAAGTGGATCTCCCTGCCTAATCCCCCTTGTAGGGAAAATCATCCCACATGGTTCTCCGTTTACCAAAACAGAATATGAAACTGTTTTCACACAACTCATTACAAGAGTTATCCACCTCTCTCTAAAACCCATCTTCCTCATTATCTCCTCTAAATAATACCACTCCACCCGGTCATACGCCTTACTCATATCCAATTTTAAAGCCATATATCCACAGGAACCTCCCTTATAATTCTGCATACTATGTAAGGTTTCGAAAGCCACCAAAATGTTGTCTGAAATTAATCTATCCTTAGTGAAGGCAGATTGGTGTTCTGTGATAATGGAAGGGAGTAATTTTTTAAGGCGGTTTGCAAGGACTTTGGAATATATTTTGTAAAGCACATTACATAGGCTAATGGGGCGAAATTGGTGAGCATATTCAGGAGAGTTTGTTTTTGGGACAAGTGTAATAAAAGTATGATTTAGGGGAGTTGGTATGGTACTTGAGTTTAACCAAGACAAAATGGAGGAAGTGACATCATGATTTACCGTGCTCCAAAAATGTTGATAAAAGAGCGGCAGCATACCATCCGGTCCAGGTGCTTTGAGGGGTACCATTTGTTGCAAGGCAGTGGCTACTTCACATGCTTCAAACTCACGGCATAGACTTGCATTCATCTCCTCATCTATCATTGTAGGCACACAATCTAACATGTTTGTGGAAACATTACCCTCCATTGAGGCAAAGAGAGTTTTGTAATAGTTGACCATAACTTCACCCATCTCCTCTTGACTAGTTCTCCACAACCCCCTCCTCATCTCTAATTCCTTCCATTGAATTTTTCCTTAATCTCTTTGAGGCACAACTATGGAAATATTTAGTATTTTTGTCACCTTCATTTGCCCATAGAACTCTCGATTGTTGAGCCCACATTGTTGCTTCCCTTTCCTGCATCACCTCTATCTCTTTTTTAATCTGTCTTACCCGAATATTGTTTCCACTAACCATGGCTACCCTCTCCTCTCTAGCTAAGGCTTTTTTTAAACGATTCATCTCCATCCTTACATTACCAAAAACATTTTTTTCCCAATTACCCAACTCTTTCCCACACTTCTCCACCTTACTCAAAATATTACCCTCATTCCCAACACCACTCCTACTATCCCAAGCCGCACAAACCACCTCCTCACAACCCGGGTTTGATAGCCACATTTGTTCGAAACGAAAAAGTTTTTTCCGAATAGGTGGAATCAAACCCGAAAGAGAGATGAGGATTGGAACATGATCAGATGATGTGCAATTTAAATGGTACACTTTAAAAGTGGATCTCCCTGCCTAATCCCCCTTGTAGGGAAAATCATCCCACATGGTTCTCCGTTTACCAAAACAGAATATGAAACTGTTTTCACACAACTCATTACAAGAGTTATCCACCTCTCTCTAAAACCCATCTTCCTCATTATCTCCTCTAAATAATACCACTCCACCCGGTCATACGCCTTACTCATATCCAATTTTAAAGCCATATATCCACAGGAACCTCCCTTATAATTCTGCATACTATGTAAGGTTTCGAAAGCCACCAAAATGTTGTCTGAAATTAATCTATCCTTAGTGAAGGCAGATTGGTGTTCTGTGATAATGGAAGGGAGTAATTTTTTAAGGCGGTTTGCAAGGACTTTGGAATATATTTTGTAAAGCACATTACATAGGCTAATGGGGCGAAATTGGTGAGCATATTCAGGAGAGTTTGTTTTTGGGACAAGTGTAATAAAAGTATGATTTAGGGGAGTTGGTATGGTACTTGAGTTTAACCAAGACAAAATGGAGGAAGTGACATCATGATTTACCGTGCTCCAAAAATGTTGATAAAAGAGCGGCAGCATACCATCCGGTCCAGGTGCTTTGAGGGGTACCATTTGTTGCAAGGCAGTGGCTACTTCACATGCTTCAAACTCACGGCATAGACTTGCATTCATCTCCTCATCTATCATTGTAGGCACACAATCTAACATGTTTGTGGAAACATTACCCTCCATTGAGGCAAAGAGAGTTTTGTAATAGTTGACCATAACTTCACCCATCTCCTCTTGACTAGTTCTCCACAACCCCCTCCTCATCTCTAATTCCTTCCATTGAATTTTTCCTTAATCTCTTTGAGGCACAACTATGGAAATATTTAGTATTTTTGTCACCTTCATTTGCCCATAGAACTCTCGATTGTTGAGCCCACATTGTTGCTTCCCTTTCCTGCATCACCTCTATCTCTTTTTTAATCTGTCTTACCCGAATATTGTTTCCACTAACCATGGCTACCCTCTCCTCTCTAGCTAAGGCTTTTTTTAAACGATTCATCTCCATCCTTACATTACCAAAAACATTTTTTTCCCAATTACCCAACTCTTTCCCACACTTCTCCACCTTACTCAAAATATTACCCTCATTCCCAACACCACTCCTACTATCCCAAGCCGCACAAACCACCTCCTCACAACCCGGGTTTGATAGCCACATTTGTTCGAAACGAAAAAGTTTTTTCCGAATAGGTGGAATCAAACCCGAAAGAGAGATGAGGATTGGAACATGATCAGATGATGTGCAATTTAAATGGTACACTTTTGAACCCCCAAACTTCATGAACCAACTATTAGTGACCAAGCATCTATCAAGCCTCTCCCAAATTGAATTTCCGTTTTCAAAGTGCTTGCTCCAAGTGTATTTTGGACCTTCAAATCCCATGTCCATAAAACCACATTCATCAATCACCTCCCTAAACTGTTGCATCTGATTATAAGGCCTCCTTGAACCCCCTAGTTTCTCATCTTGTCTGATAATTTCATTAAAATCCCCATAACAAAGCCACGGCTTCTCTGGCTGCAAGTTTAAAGCCCTAAGCTTATCCCATGCTTCATGTCTCCTAGCTGTATCGGCTTCCCCATAAAAACCAGTTAATCTCCATTCATTCTCCGAATTTTTATCGATCACTGCATCAATATAGTATTTATCTGAATCTTCCACTGTTAAGTTTATCGAATCTTTCCAATAAAGAACTAATCCACCACTCCTTCCCACTCTTGGAACGACCCATCTATGATCAAAACCAATACTTCTTTGAGTAACCTCTAGCCTTGCATCGTCTGTAAGTGTCTCGGCTAAAAACACTACAGCGGGATCTTTTGCCCGTACGATTTCGACGAGCTCTCTCCCTGTCCGTATGATTTGGCTGTATTACGAATAGTGGAGGGAGGAATAGTTTGGTTCCCTTGACATAGCCAGGGAAATTTTGAGCATTGAGATGGGTAACAACTAACAACTTGATATTTTCAGAGGAGATAAAACGAATTGGATGGGGGTAATGTTTGCATGGGAAGAGAAAGAATAGTGACACTGGAAGAATTAACATTAGTAGATTTGTGGAGGAGCTGGAGGAAGAAGATGAAGTCCATGACGTCAGTCAAGAATTGATTTGGTAATTGGTACCATAAACGAACGAAATATAAATTGAATAATTTTGTGCTCCACACCTAAAACTTGTGGTTTGCTTTCACTAAATAGACTGAGTGTTATAAATCATGTACAATATTACAATAGATAAGAGATTTGAATAGAGCAGAATACATTCAAATAACAGTTACAAATGAGATAGGGGAATGCTCAAGTTATTTTGCTAACTCTGAATTGATCTAATCTTATCTTTTATTGTGTTTGATTTGGATATCTTGATATCAGCGGATAGCTTTGCTTCAATACAACTGTAACAAAATTTAAACCATACTGATAACAACCACAAACACATTATATTATCAATATGAACCCATTACAAATCTCACTTAACGCATGAAATTAAACTTCTCTAGTCTAAGTTACCCTTGTCAAGTGCCGGCAAACATTTAAACAGAATCTCCACTGCATGCTCCAATTCCTGCTCTGTAATAATCAATGGTGGCACAAGCCTAAGAACATTTCCTTTCCCTGCAGTTAATATTAAAAGACCAGAATTTCGACAAGCATTGACTAGTGGTGAAGCAGATACATCCAGTTCTACCCCGATAATAAGCCCGATACCTCTTACTTCTCTCACATGAGAGTTCCCCCCTAGCTTTTTAATCAGCAGTTCTTTGAAGTACAGACCTTTCTTTGAGACACTGGCCAAAAAACCAGGTCTTGAGATTTTGTCCAAAACAGCAAGGGCAGCATTACAGACAAGTGGGCCACCAGCAAAAGTGCTTCCATGATCTCCAAAACTTATGGCAGTGGCAACTCTTTCAGTCACTAGCACAGCTCCTATTGGAAGACCTCCAGCAAGAGGCTTGGCAAGTGTCATTATATCTGGGACTACACCATATGCTTCATGTGCCCAGAGATAGCCAGTACGGCCCAAGCCACATTGAACCTACAAAATAAACATTTTTTGACAATAAGTTGAATTGTGGAATAGGTGCCTAGACATCAAGAAACCAAAAAAGAAAAATAAATAAATAAATAAAAGGAATAAAATAGTGGTCAGAGCAAGATCTATCAAAGAACTGCATCTACCTACAATGCTTTTTTTTTTTGGTAAGACATGATGTATAAAATTATAGAATACACTGAAAAAAGAAGGCTAATTGTCCCTACCACCACTCCCAGACTTGCATAAGAATCTGTTTCATCCAATTATTAGGTTTTAGCCCTATATACAGAGACTTTTATTTGCCAATGTGCAATTTATTTGTACATTAGCAGAAAGCAACTTCATTGGTGATGAGTGATGACCTGAATTTGTCCCAATAACTAAGATAACATTTGTAGACAGTGAAGAACTGTTTACAAAAACAACTCATTCATCCTTTAATTTAATTTTTAAATGCGTTCTCTCTTCACATCTACTTTCATGAATATTGTCTCAATTCTCTTTCTACGGAATGATAGAGAAGCATTAAATCCTACTAGAAAGATGGAAATGATAGAGAAGCATTAATCCTACTAGAACGGGCAGCACAAGATTTATGAAGTACTGTTGTGGTAAGTAAGCTTTAAAAAGTTACCAAAATAAAAAGCACTCATTTTTCTTGCAAAGATTTGGCCATTTCTCAAAAGGGAAAACAATTTCAATTAAAACAGACTTGCACACTAATGCAAACTTGATAAACCCAGTGTCTTTTAAAGCAAGTAAAAATCATTCTCTTATGATTACAAGGACATGGCTCTTTGTATGAGTCTTGTGTGCAAGTGTATGTTTAGGTGTTGGATTCATCAAACCTCCAAATCTTAGGACAAGAGGCCAAAACTACTTTTATGATAATTCTTTATTCAAGAACCTAGGCTAAGCATATATGTACCCCTCAATTATAAACTATATGTGACAAAGAAACAAATTACTTAACAGTCTTAAGGTATTAGTATCTTCTCTCCCTCTCAACACCTATGATCTGCAGTCCAAAAATAGGCATGCGAGACATTTAAAGCATCTTATGGCATAGTAATATCAAATGTGTTAACATGGATACTTCTCAAATTTTGGAGAAAAAAGAAAAAAGAAAAAACAAGTAGATGAAGCAATTCAACAGCACATTTAATGACGGTTTGAGGAGGGAACCAAACAGAAGTGAACCACTGAAGCTACTATTTACTATTGAAATAGTCATTTTGGGCTATTTAGGAACCAACATGAAAAGCCTAAAATTCTTATCCACTAAAGCAGAACACCCCTGTGCTAGTGCTGGGTTAGTGCAGCACTTACTTTTGTAGACAATCTTAATTGAAGTCCAATGTGTTACCTTTCTCCTTGACTCAAAATGCCATGTAATGACAGCAACTTGTTATATAAATCACGTTTCATGAATTGGAAAAATACATTATGGTTTAAGCTGGTGGTAGTGTGGGTTGGACAGGAGGAGGTATGAGTCCTGGAAGTGCAGTTCCTACGTGCATAATATCATCCTCATAATAAAATCTGGCCTATAGATTTGGACCACATAAACTAGCATCTATAATAGAGTATCTTTCCAAAATGAACAGCTGCCTACCTCGTCAAAAACCAGGAGAGAACCAAAATCATCACAAGCTCTACGCAAGGAATATAAAAATTCCTTTGTTGCGCTATATATGCCACCTTCACCCTGGATAGGTTCTACAAATACAGCAGCAGTATTTCCACACTGAATCAGTTCCGTTGCAGCTTGTATATTACCATACTCCAAGAATGTGACTCCAGGCATGACAGGCTCAAAGGGTGACCGGTAATGCTCTTTGCTTGTCAAAGCAACGGCCCCCATAGTTCTCCCATGGAAGCTGTTAGTAAAAGAAATGAACTGTGTTGCTAGCTGTTTCTCATCAGGATGTGAAAATCTTTGAAACTTTCTTGCAAATTTGATAGCAGCTTCGTTAGCTTCTGTACCAGAGTTTGAGAAAAAGACACGATCAGCGAAAGAACAAGCCACAAGGCGTTTTGCAAGCTCCACCTACAGCAACAAGACATTGCTTTATGGTGAGCAAATTTTGTTCAAGTACTTAAGCAGCTAATGCAAATACAATCACGATAGGCCAATTTTTGTGATTGGCAGATGTTCTATTTTCAATGAACAACATAAGGATCTCTTTCTGCTCATATTAACGTTTCATTTCCCATTTTTTTAATGATAATTCATTTGGGGTCTTTCTGGCTTCATTGGTCAGTAGGCAAAACATAAAAATTTCACAATATGATTCTGACCTGTTAATAAGTACCACTTGTGATTGAAAAGTGAGACTTTTCACTGGTAATAGTTACAATTTGGCCCAGTTTTTTGGTGTTTGGTGCGATTGAAAATGTTAATTAATCAATAGAAAACATTTCTTGTGGTAAACCAAAATATTAATATGACGGAAAACATTGAAGCATTTTCAACTCCTTTAAACAGTAACTACAATCCCCCCCCCCCCCCCCCCCCACCATATTGCTAACGACTACCAGCTTCCAGTCACTGACTGCCACTCGGCCCATCCTCTGCCTGGCCACCACTGCCCACCCCATTTCTGATCATTGGCGACCAATTGTCCGTCATTGGTCATTGATCACTGTCACCACTAGCTTCCATTAGCCCTCTCTCGCCGCCATCACCAGTCATTTGTCACTGTCAAACTTCATCCCCCCAACCATCTCTGTCATCGAAAATTGTGGTTGCAACTAAATCCTAAAAAGTTAATTTTCAGCTTGCAGCCAAAAACATGGAAGACAAATCCATTTTAAATATTTCTGAAAGGAAAACATTGTATTTTGAAACAAAGAGAGCCTAATTTCTATATTTGATAAGTCCTTATCAATGAATAAAAGTGTTACTTGAAACTTTTTTTTGGAGAAACTGTGTACATAAATAAACTCTATATAATATAGTTTACTGTTCATCTGTGTATATAATTGGAATAAGACTTTGACAATTACTTACTCCATTGAGTTAGAGTTCATTGGCACATTTTATCATTTTACCATAACAGTAACTATCTAAACTTTTAAAACTCTTTCACATTATAATAGTTAATTATTTTGAAATGAAAAAAAGTTGTACACCATAAAATTTAAAAAATAAAGCAAAATAGATTAAACACATGAGTGCAGAGTGCAGTGGCTAATATCAATTACATATCTTTTTGTTAGTTAATTATTATTAGGAATTACATTGTTTGAATAACTCTATGATACAACCCTTTTTTTTTTTTTTTTCACAACTTATTAACTAATGTTTTTTTTTTTTTTTTTGGGATAATTAGTAATGAATCTCTTTATTAACTTATTGTGAAAGCCCAGTAGAGGGAATAAAGTAACTTATCATATATCATTTTTTTTTTTTTGAATTTTGAAAATCTAATTATTGAATTTAATGTTCTTTATATTCTAAATATGCATATCAAATTTTATTAAAATCGGATGATATTTACTATTTGATCAATAAACATATTTTTTATATACAATATTAGATTACAAAAACTTAAAATTTTGACATTTTTTTGATAACATAACAATTGATTTTAAATATTCTTGAAATTTTGTAAACATAAAAAATAAAATAGAAATATACAATCTAACAGTTAAATTTTCAAAATTTACACTTTTAGTATAAAAATATTCGATGAGTTTAGAGGGTTTTTTAAGTTGTTCCAGCGACAGAAGCCGCAGCAAGAAGTTCAAGGGCACGACAGTCATTTAACACATGTAGAAAAAGGGAAAAAAAAAGAAGAAGGAAAAGAGGTTACCTGAGGGATGGAATAGTAAACATTGCTGACGTGGGTGAGCGTATTAGCCTGCTGTGTAACCGCCCGCAGCCAATCGGGATCACCATGTCCAAGCGCGTTAACGGCAATTCCAGACGACAAGTCCAGGTACTCTCGCCCCTCGGGATCATACAATTTACAACCTGTGCCACTGGAGAGCACCACCGGAGCCCTGGCATACGTCCCACCATAACCCTCCCTTCCGCCTCCATCACCTCCTTGCTCACTCCTACTTTCAACGAACCCGGCGCGTGCACTCCCACGTTTGCGCACGCTCTCACTCGAACGTGTTTACCTGATGGACGGCACAGATTTGTCGCCGGAGTAATCGGATGGTTCAGACAATGATGGAGAGAATTCATCGTTTTTTTATTATATATTTTTGTGTTTGTGTGTGTGTTTTTTAAATTTATGGTTTGTTTTATAAGGTCAGGGTTTATATATGTGCGATTTTGTGGTGAAAATGAAATGATGATAATTATAGAGGAATGGAATCGCTTAATTATTTCGCCTTTTTGGCAAAAGAAATACTATACTGCAATAATTTACAAATGGAATGGATTCGATTAGGGTGTGAAGGTGAAACATTTCTGGATTTAAAGGACTTTTTCAGTTTTGAATGTATTCTTCTCTTTTAGTTGCGTCCCGGAAACGTTAACGTTGTTTTCGTACAGTTGGGCAAGACAACTTTCTATTCTCGGCGGAAAAGTTAGGCAAGATAACTGATGATCTTGTACCCGTACCAAGTTTGACTGTAAATTTGTCCACTACATATTTTAAAATTTTAATTATAAAATTATATATATATATATATTTTTTTTTTTTAAAAAAAAAATACTTTTAACAAACTTACTTAGTAATTGATTCACAAACTTATTTTTCGAAAATAAATTTATACTATAAAAATTTGAATTTAAACATTTGATTAATAATATAGTTTTTGATATTTGATCTTCTAAAATTTTACAAATATATAAAAATTAAGAAAAAAAATGTAATACAATAAAATTTTTTTTAGAGATAATTACAACATGTTGTTAATCTCGTAGTTCCAACTCTATCCCCCTTAGACCCCCAAACACTTTGTGCATAAGAAGGTAGCTGAATTCTATCATTCCTAAACCTCTAAATACTTTATGCATAGGGAGGTGCTAATTCAGCTAATAAGGCTGCGTTTGTTTTGGGTGAAATTCATTTCCGGAAATGGTTTTCTATATTTTCGAGTGTTTGGTTGCGCCGGAAAAAGCAATTTTCCGGAAATCATTTTCAGTTGACTCACGGTCAAGGGTGAAAATGATTTACGGAATCATTTTCACTTCAAATGAGTTCCGAAAAATGGAGAGAAAGAGAGAGCATGAAGACAGAGAGAGGGAAAGAGAGAAAGAGAGCACCAGCCACCCGCCGAGGAGCCCAGACATGCCGGAGACGTCGCCAGCGAACCCCAAGCACTGCGCCGATCTCGCCTTCGATCGCACTACCGCCGATCTCCCCGGCGATCGCCTTCGATCACCTCCGCTCGATCTCGCGATCTAGCCTTCGATATCGCGACTCGCCTTCGATCTCCCACCAGCGAACCCAGAAGCCGTCGAACCCAGAACCCAGCGCTCTTCGCACCGCGCCTCGCCATCGATCGTCGATCGTCGATTGTCGTCGCCGCGCCGTGCCATCGATCGCTTCCTCTTCCTTGATCTCTCAGCTTTTTTTTAAATTTTTTTTTTTAAGTTTGATTGCTGTTGTTGTTGTTGTTTTTTTTTTTTTTTTTTTTGATGAATTGATTATTGTTGTTGTTGTTGTTGTTGTTGTGGTGTTGTGGTTGCCGGAATTTTTTGTTGTTGTTGTTGTTGTTGTTGTTGTTGTGTTGTTGTGGCCGGAATTTGCTGCTGGAATTTGTTGTAGGAAAATAGCATTTTCCTAATTGAACCAAACACATGAAAATATTTTCCACCCCAATTTTCATAATACAACCAAACACTTAAAAATATTTTCCTTTTTCAGAAAATAGCATTTCCGGAAAATATGTATTTTTCGGAAAATATTTTACGGGAACCAAACGGACCCTAAAAGGCATTTGACAATACAATAATTAATTAATCAAAAATCACAGCCAATAATAAAGATATTAACTGAAGTTGTAGCTTTTGGCTGTAACCAAACTATATCCAATACTAAAATTTGAAGAATAAAAGAGAAATTTGGTTGAGCATAATTAATATCTGTGTAGGTTTGGAACAAAAGCTTCTAGTCTGTTGCTTTTGTTCGTTTCTTTATATGCAACTCATCAATCCTTGATGTTGACAATCTCCAAACTCAATTGTGCGTTTGTAACCAGCTCCTTGACTCTTAACTGTGGCGTGTTGGTTTGAATGTGTGTGTTATCAAAAAAAAAAAAAACTCAATACACCACTTTAATACAATATCTAAAGTACAAATTTTAGATCATATTCTTGAATTATCATTAGGATTTCCTGTTCATCATGTTTTCGATTAGATGGTAAAATGGGATTCTATTTGGTTTTTGTATTTTGACTCTCAAACACAAATATAACGAATATCTCCTCTCCCTCGCAGGTGGAACCACGTATGGGCTAGGGGCCATGGCCCCCTGGCATTTTGAATTTTTTAATATATAATAATATATTATAGTATATGAATTTTTTCAATATATCATATTTGGACCCTTAAAATTAAAACTGAAAGGTGATGTTAAAAATATTACAAATTTTACTAAAAATATCTTACAAACTGATGTGTGACTAATTATAAAAAAAGAAAATTAAAATATTTATATATTATGTTATTGAAATCCACTATTTACATTCATTGTCATATCAATTTGTAAATATTTTTGAAATAAAGTTTGTTTTAGTTTTAGCATTTTCCAAATTGAAAACTAGTCTCCCAAAAACCTAAAAATTAAAGTGGCCACTTGGTCCATACATCCGGATGTTTAAAGTATTTATTAATCATGCTAATGGGGACTAGAAGATCAATAGCATTCCAATTTATTTTCTTATACTTATTTATTTTTAAATATTTATAATAGCCATGAAGTGAACATTTTCAATTATAAATATTATCAAAACTAGGTTTCCCAACATAATGAAATATGATATTATAACATACTCTTTGATTTTGTACATCAAAAGAGAAATTATTGCAATGTTTAGTACAAATTAATCATAGATGAATTTAATTAATGATACAAAAAAAAAAACATCATATGAGTTTTAGAAGTAATTACGATGAGCCTACCACTGCACACTCATAGTGTGATAGTTACTCCACAAGTATAAGTGCTTCTGAGGTGTAAGGGGTAAGGGTCGGGTTTTAAATCTCCAGAGAAAGTTTCACACACATATATACTTAGATTAGGATAGAGTATGATTTATATCTTGTTTTTTTTAATAAAAAAAAAAATTCTGAATGAAAATGTATTGAACGAGTTTGTAAAATCCTGCCTTTTCTCTTGATCTAATCAAGGGATGTGTTAGAATTTGAGATTTTTTTTTGATGGTCTTCTGCCTTTGGGGGATACAATTAAGAATTTCTCTTAGCAGATGGTATGGATGATTTCCTGAATATTTGTCAGATCTCACTTGAGAGATTGGGGGCTTTTCATTGGGTCGTTGGACTTTCCTATCAACCCATAAGAATAATTTCCGCTTCTTAAGTTGGAGGTGGTCCTTGGCATGCCATTTAAATTTATATTCATAAAGATTATGGAACTTTGGGTTGGCTTGGAAAGGGTATTTAACATAATGAAGATGATAGATTCCCCTGGAAATTGTTTGACAGGATCAATTCTTGCTTCAATTCTCCTAGATTTGGGAGTTTACATGGCTCAATTGCACTGTGAATCCTTAACTTTTCTTTATCTTGAGGAAACTTTTCTGCTTGTATGAGAAAATTCCTTGGGGCTCAACAATAAGGCATGATCCCAAGTGCACTTTGCAAAAATTAATGGACCTATTGTTGGCATATGACCGGTTACTATCTGTACTGGTGGATAAGATGCAGTGATATCTATTTCATGCGCTTTGCAAATTATTGGGAACTACAGAGGTTTGGAAGCAAACAACGCCGGTGTTTCTTTCTGGTTTGTGGTGGAGACTCAGAGATTTTAGAAAACTAAGTTATCGTGTTTGCACTTGACTGAAATGGAAGCATTGCCTTGTTTTTTTATCAAATAATCTCTTACGTTCAGAGTTCAACTAGCAGAGATGCCTTTCATGTGAGAATTACTTAAAGGGTTTCTCTTGTTCAAGTATATCTTTATGCATCCAAAGAGAGTTTGGAAAGAAGCTAAGAGGCTTTCGAAAAACCTTTTTGGGGTTACTTAGATGAAATTAAGTGTTTAAGTGACTTGAATTGCAGTTTGTGAAAGGAGGACAACTAGGTTTAAGAAGACATGGTGATTGAAATACAACTTTATAAGGCATATATAGGTTTTCCTATGATGAGTAGTCTGTTTTGTAGGCAATATTACTGTTCTGGTGAGGGAGCAAACTTTGGGCCGTAGACATTCTTGCCTTGTGTTGGTCTTGGAGAAGATGGACATAAGTAACAAAGATAGCAAGTATCACTTAAAATGGTTTGATAACTTGCCCCGCATGGGGATTTCTTGTTTGCTGTACAGGATGTGGTTTTTACATGACATTGGCTTCTCCAAGATGACTAGGTGGTAGTAGTTATTAATGTGGTTAGGTGGGCCGCCAGTGGTGAGTTCTTAGGAGGTGCTGAGAACTCAAGAGTAACCATGCCTTTGAGATCATGTTTTTGTAACAAAGTGTAAGAGTGATCATCAATTGTTTCTCTAATATTATGTGAAAGGTCCTTGAAATTGTGCTATGGCCCAAATGTGGGGTTGGTAAACAGGTTACTTGACAAAGTTAGGTAGGATGGACTGCTTGGTTTTCCAGGAAATATTTATTTTTGATCCCCTCAGTCAGGAAGGTTGATTTTGCCGCTTTCATGTATCCTAGAGAGAAAGGAATTGGCGATGTTTCCTAATGGCAGGTGGCAGCATGGAAGAGGTGGTTTAGCATTCTATTTGATATCAGATTCTTATTTCCTGGAAGTGTCTTATTGATGAATCAGCATTTCATGGAAGTCTTTGTGAGTGTGGCATACTTTGTAAGGGTGTGGGTTGAAAAATCTGGAATTGTGTTATGGTAGTTATAATTTTTTTCTTTTTTGAACGTTTAAGAGATAAGAGAGCTTGCGTAGTTCTTTTTTAAGCATCCTCATATGGAGTGTTTTGCCATTCTTGTTGTGGTAAGTTTTCTTTGGAATAAAATTACTTACTGTACTACTTTGTCAATCATTTTGTCTTCCTTAGTTGTTGGCATTCTTGCATCACTTGATTTTGGTGCTTTTGAAAGATAGAAAATAAGAAAACACAAAAGAGAGAGGGTTTGTCTATGTTTCCACTGTAGTTCATAGCTCTATTTTTAACCTTCCTTCAATAAGGACAATGGTCAGCAATCATACATACTAAATCCTTTAATAAGTGAGCTCCCCAACACCCACCCCCCACCCCCCTAAAAAATAAAAAAAATAAAAAAATAAAAAAAAGAAGAAGATATTTACTTTTGTTTGTAGAGAAGCCTTAAATTTTCTCTAAATATGATTATTAAAAAAAAAAAATTATTTAATCCTGATTAGTTCACTTTTTGCTTTTTCAAATCACTTACTGGTTGCATCAAGGATAAGTCAAAGATAAAGAAGAGTTGAAGTGCAATGCATTAGCAACTTAAATTTAATATTCGCATTTAACTCCACTAATTTTGTGGATTTACTATATTCTTGCTTATTTTCTGTTTCTCATTTTTTTTGGTTCAGTGGTTCCTCATGATTCTGCAAGCAAAGAAAGCAGAAGGAAGATGGCCGAAGCATATTCATTGAACCAAAAATTGAATGGTAAAGTGAGTGAAGAAGATCTGAAAAAATTAAGGAGAAAATTGGAGGAAGATTCAGAAGATACAAAACAGGTAGTTAAAACTAAAAGGATGAAACAAAAGTTGATTTGCTAAGTGCAAAATTTCTTCTGATTTTGTTGTCTAGTGCCTATGTTGTATTTTAACAATCAAAGGGATGGGATGGCTGACAACCATCTATTTCTTAACTTAAACAAGGGACATACTAATTTAGGCATGATTGTTCTGTTGATAAAATGGTAGAGCTTGTTCTCGCTCGTTTTTTATTTTAGATGTTCTTCATAAGAACTAGCTTCGTAAATATTTATCGACTGCCTTCCTCTATTACTTTTTTTCTTTTCTTTCTTTTCTTTTTAAGCTACAGTTAGAAAGTTTATTCATAAACTCTTGCACTCCAAAGGAATTAATTAAGTTGCAAACTTGCAATTAAGGCTCATCATAATATATATATATATATATATATATATATTCATGTGGATCCACCATAGGTACTTGAACATGTTATGTCAACTTATGCACCAACCACAAGTTGACAATTAAGTAGGGTGTGGATTTGAGTGTGGGAAGGGGTGTGTCCCTAGCATTATTCATCTAATTTTGTAATTGTATTATAATCGTTTGAATGCGTTAGTTAAATGAAAATGATTTTATTCACATAAGCTTATGTTTATGCTTTGATTTCCCTTCATGTACATCTTTAAAAATGTTTCAATAAGAACATTGCATAGTCATATCATGTTTTTATTGTCAGTTCATAGGAAATTTATTCCTTCCTGGAATTGCATTTGGGGAGCTCTGAAGACAAGATCAATCTTTGTGAGGTCATATGGACTAAAACTATCCCCTCCTTTTTTTTCCCCCTCTGGCTAAGTGGGAAATATCCACTTAATTTATTGTTCCCAACTAGAAATTCCTCATGATATGAACTCATAGGTCTGCTGAACTCTTAAATTGATTCCATTGCAGAGTCATGTTCTGCTAAGTACCTTAAACATTTATGGCAAATATTGTAGATGTGTTTCTACTAAAGTGAATTCTATTCACCATTTGAAATAAACTTTAACTGTAGCGAATTGGGGTCAGCTCTGTTGTAATGAATTTATGATAGAAAATAATCCTTGGGTTGTTTTGAATACCAATTCATGGTATGCATACAGGGTATACAACAACCAAGCTTTAGTCCCAAAAATTTTGGCATCGGCTATAGATCCTTAGTAGACTTGTTGGGGTCGATCACATGTATTTTTTCTGCCCCCTCAAACAAAAGGAAAAATAAAATAAAATAAAAAAGCAGATGGGTTTTCCAAACACAAGGAGATAGGGTTCATAAATGAATCTTGTTTTACTTTATTTCTAAAAACATCACTCCATGCATGTGTGCGTGCACACACTAGTGTCAAGTTTGGAATTTTTAACACTGAAAATAATTAAGAAAACATAATTTAATTTGCTAAAGACTAGCCTTATAGCTGTCATATGGGAATAGCCCTTGAACTTATGTAGTGCTGTTAACCAACTCTAAAATGAACTCTTATCATATCTGATGCTTTTAATCCCATGATCTCTTAAAAAATTGAACATGTGGTCCAAAGTCGTTCAGAATTTTTCAGAGAATAAGTAAACTGATGTAGTGCTGTCATAGAACATTGACTTGCTCTGTAATTTAATGCAGGCTTATATTGTTATATCATGGAACACAACAAGTGTCTGTTGGTCCTTTGAACTTCATAACTAAAATATGGTTCTCTGTTAACCATCAGAAATATCCAGTGAATTGTTGATATGAAAAACTTTGACTATGAGCTTGATGATGTGTACTCTTAAAAAAAATTAGTGCATAGGGATTCATAGCAAGTTGGCAATGTTTTTAATTTTAACTGGGGATTCATAGCAAGTTGGCGATGTTTATAATTTTAATTGGGAATTGTTGGATGACTTTTTCAGACTGGGACCACTATTACAGATCAAATGGATCTTCTTTGTGAGCAAGTTAAAATGTTGGCTGGAGAGGTGGCATTGTGTACCAGTTCTCTGAAAAGACTCTCAGAGCAAGCAACTAGCAACCCTGGAGATTCACAAATGATGGTGAGCTACCTCTTGATGTTTTTTTTTTTTTTCCTCTCATTAAGAACAAATTCAATTGGTTATCTTGGGTTACTTTTAATGGTTATATTGGATATTTTAGGAACAAATGCAGAAGTTAAAGGATGAAATTAGAGAAAAAAAGCGTCAAATACGTGTTTTGGAGCAACGTATGATTGGATCTGTTGAGACAACTACACATGCATCAAACAGCATTGAGGTGTCTCAGGTAAGGACGCACCTAGTGGCACAGGTAGAAATTTACAGTAATGGAAGGAACTGTTTTAGTCATGTGTGTGTGTGTGTGTGTGGAGAGAGAGAGAGAGAGAGAGAGAGAGAGAGAGAGAGAGAGAGAGAGAGAGAGAAAGAAAAGGAGTTACAATATGAGGTAGATAAATTAATCTCATAAAAAGTTTTGTGGCACTACAGAAGTGAAAAGCACTAATTTAACCCAAAAAAGAAGAAAAGCACTAATGTTTTTCTTTTCCTTTTTATAAGTAAATTTATTGACTAAAAGAAGAAAAAGAGGCGCCTCCAAGTACACAGGTTGTGTTCTAGAGGTAGGTCACAATTCAGTTAAAATTTCAGAAATCAATAAAATCCAGAAAATTAGAGAAAGAGCGATCACTTAAGGCAGCCATCCAATCATATAGAGTGCATAAAAAACCATCTTCACATTCATTGTAGATCATTTAAGACCTTTGAATGTCTGATTATTCTGTTCTTTCCGAATAATCCACATGATGCACAAAGGGACTGCATTACAAATATCACCACTACAGTGTCTGGCAAACAGCCCTTTCCAACAGATCAACTACCTTTTTAGGATAACTCAAAGCACCCAAAATAGGAATAATACTAAAGACCATAGATCTCTACCATTATAACAATGTAATAGTACATGGTCAACTGATTCCCCTTCTTCTTGCACATACAACACCAATCCATAATAAAAATGTTTCTTCTTTGTAAGTATCTATTGTAAGGATTTTCCCCAAAGTAGCTGCCCAAGCAAAAAAAAGATACTTTAACAGGAATTTTTTCCCTCCAAATACTTTTCAATGTACTTGGAGCTATTATTATCAAATTAAACTATCAGAACGGTACTTACCAAAAGAAAAAAAATCCCAAAATCTGGTAAATTAGAAAGTCTATCCTGGCTTTGTAATGTTATTTATAATTATAGAGACTGAAATTTGTTTTATTTTTTCCTTTAGTTTGTTTGCTGTTAAGGGTGCTAAACCTACTAGTAAGTGAAATCAATAGTTCCAGAATATGTAGGGACCTTGGTTTGGGGTATTTTATTTCTTTCAAGATTCCGGGAATTACTTTCAGTATATAGTCATTGTTTGGTTTAATGTTGTCTACAATGCTGTATACTGTATATGACAACAATGATGACAATGATATCTATCAATATATATATATAGATATAGATACGGTTGAGTTCAAGTTACACTTAGTGAAACTTTTAAGTAATGTTACATAATTTAATATTTTTTTTTACTTGGTGCAAATTTTGACTCAACATTAGATTACATTTTCTTCTTATACACTCCATGCTTCCACCAAAGCAAAGTTTGCTTTTATGCCAAATTATTATTTCATTGAGTATGCCAATGACGTAAATGCATATGTTAATTATCTATAGGTGTACACTATATATATATATATATATATATTTTTTTTTTTTTAATTTTTTGGGTAAAATATCATTTTCGTCCCTAAACTTTCACAAAGTTTGTTTTTCATCTCTAAACTTTTAAAAGTTTTGTTTTTCATTCCTAAACTTTGTAAAACGTTCTCCTTTACGTCCTTCCGTCTATATCCAGTAGTTTATGTCCTATTTGGCCTAACAGAGTGTTTATGTGGCATTTGACTTGGACAAAACTATTTTATTTAAAAAGTTTTGGACATGTGGCACAAAGTTATTGGCACACATGGAAAAAGAAATCTGATGAAATTATCTTCACTTAGGGTTTGTTTGGGATTCGCTTATTTTACTGAAACTGAGAACTTTTTGCAGAAAATACTGTAGATAAAGGTAAAAGTTAGCTAAAATAGTACAGTAGGACTCATGAATAGTATCAAAAAGTGAAATGGGGCCCATGAATAATAGCAAAAATAAGCTGAATAGTAAAATAAATTGGTTTTTTAATTTGGAGCCAAACGCACACTTAGAGTAGAACCTAACCTTATTTTAGAACCACGAAACCCAACACCCAACCCCCATAGTGGCAGCCTCAACCGGCGACCCCAATCAAAGACTCTAAGGCGGTGACCCAGTCAGCTATTCCAAGGCGGTGACCCTAGACTGGCGACATTAATTTTTGGGTAGCTGGTATGAATCTTTATGTCATTGTGAAAGGTTTGCGTGAAGCTTTAGGAAATTTGTATTTGGACTTAGCGTGATTTTTTTTTTTTGAAAACTGAGTTAGTTAGTAACTGAGATGCCATCATTGTAGGTTGGCATGGGGTTGATTTTGTTGAATCTTGTTTCTTCTAGTCCACAGGCGCCATCAAAGCATTATAAAGTCTTCTTTGTCCTATTTGCACACTTCAAGGACCTACTGTAGTAAGTCAAAAGAATTGGAGAACCTGCAAGGCTGCGATTACTTAGATTTGAACTGATTTCAATTTTTCCTAATCTTCTTTGATAGATTGACAGCCCCAAACAACATGAACACCATCTTCCAATTCCATTGAACATGCTTTGCACCATGGAGAGTTAAACCACCCGACGGTTTGGGGTTGCCGGTCGCCGATCTGGGATGGGATTTCACGGTTGGGATTGCCAATTTGGCTCACCGGTTAAGGCTGTTGCTGTGGGGTTTGGGCATGGGTTTTTGTGGTTATCGTCATATTATTATTGTTTCCACATGTCCCAATAACTTTGTGCCACGTGTACAAAATTTTAAATTAAAATAATCTAGTCCAAGTTTGATACCATGTCAATCCACGTAGGACATAAACTAACGGTTATAGACGGATAAACTAACAGTTATAGACAGTGGATGTAAAGTAGAATGTTTTGCAAAGTTTAGAGATGAAAAACGAACTTTTGAAAGTTTATGGACGAAAAAAGAACTTTTGTGAAAGTTTAGGGACGAAAATGAAATTTTATCCAAATTTTTATATGTAAATAAACTTATTTAATAAAATCAATCATGTACATGGGAATCTATAGGTGTGCACTAATTATTTATATAAAAACAATTTATTTGGTTGTTTTTATAAATTTTATATGAGAAACTATTTTTATTTTGAGTACTTATTACCCAAATAATAATAGATTTAGTTTATGACGTTCTTCCTTAGTTAAGTTGCTTTGGAAATAACCGTAACAAAAACCATCAAGAGGTAAAAGAATTTAATGACACATGCAATTAAGAATATAAAAAAATAATTATGCGTTTAAATTAGTTAAAATAATTAAATATTTATGAATTCACTAAAATAATATGTTCATATTTTTAAATTTATTAATCTTAATTGTGAATTCACTAAGGTGCTGCAATGTGGTACATTCTTTTTGATAAATAATAAAACTTTATTGAATGAAAATAATCAACTACAAAGAGCTGAAGCACAGGAAGTGTGCTGAGGTAAACATGAAAACAAATGAAACTAAGATGCGAAAGTACAACTATTTTTCTTTTTTGAGTAAGAAAGATGTATATTCAAAAAACTACTAAATGCAAAGTAGCACAAAGCATATAAAAAGCCCAAAAAATGAAAACACTCAAAAAGTACAACTATCAAGCAAAGCAGATACGAAAACTAAAGTGAAAACACTCAAAGCTGTTGTCCACCCAAACAAAGTATGGAAAAAAGCTAGTTTCAGGTCTTAAGTTGAAATTTCGGTTCCTTCAAAAATCCGAGCATTCTTCTCCCGCCAAATACCCTACATTAGGCAATGCGGGATTGTGTTTCAAATAACCCCATTTCTATGTTTACTGAACTTACTCAGCCAGCTAGATAAAAGCTCCATTACAGCACTGGGCACAACCCAATGTACCCCAAAAAGTGTGTACACCATTCACCACAACTCTCTAGCTAAAATTAAGTGATTAATAGTCTCCCCAGCCCTCTTACGCATAGAGCAGGAAATAGAATTCTCTTCATTTGGCCTTCAACCTCATCAAAGCTTTAAATTACTTCTCTGTGATTGGTGAGACATCCGCATTAACCCTTATATGGTAAAATTTGTAGCATCCCTAGCATCACTCATAGGTGATACACTAACTATTTATGTCTAAGGAATTTATATGGTTCTCTCTCTCTTTATATATACATATATAAAATATGATCAGGTGGTGTAATTTTTAATTTATTTAATAGATTCAAAATTGCAGTGTTGGATCATATACATTTTCATTGTCCTTGACACAAATGTCAAATTTTATGTTAATCAGATGTTATTTACTATTTGATTAGTAAACTTATTATTATTTTTAATAATAATAATAATAATAATAATAATAATTAAAGATGCAATGTGATCTCTGAACAACAATTTACATCTTTTAACTTCTTTTGATGACATTTAATATATAAAGCAAGAACCAAGGCTGCAGCATCCAAAATTTGTAATATATATATGTATATATATAAAGCAAGAATCCAGGAGGAAAGCAAAGTTTGCGTGATGGAGAGAGTCATCATCATTGTTAAAATTTAATTTATTTGCTATGATCGCTAATTCTTTGTACTTTATTAATATTTTCTAATTATTCTATCACACTCCCATGCAGGCTCTTTCCAAGCTTGCTTCTCAGCTAAATGAAAAAACTTTTGAACTTGAGGTTTGTTATCCTATTTGCTTTGTAGCTGTAAGGATGGTATTTCAATCTCAATTTCTAAAGATATTTTACTAATTTGATCACTTTGTTTTGGGATGAGTATCCAAGATTAAATCAGCAGACAATAGGATACTTCAGGAACAGCTACAGATGAAGGTAAAATTCGAAAGCTGTGAGATTTCATTTTCTGTAATTACAATTTTAATGTTATATATATATATATATATTTATTTATTTTTTCTTATTGCAAGGTATCGGAGAATGATGAGATGCAAGAAACAATTCTTCTTCTAAGGCGACAGCTCAACTCGTTATCAGATAGAAGCTCCGGTAATTCACAACAAGTTTCTGAGGCTGGGGCTAAACCAGTCAGAACTTGTCCTGAAGGGTTCTTAGAAAAGAATTTTGAAGAGGGGAAAGGGATTAGTTCATATGAAGAAAATTATGCTGATGAAAATACTCCGACAAGTGTCATGAGCTTGAATAGGATTTTTAATCTGGAGGACTCGAAAGAGAGCAACAATGATTTGAAAAACCAAGTCCATATGCAGGTTACCCTTTTCTTTTTCATGTTTGGCATATTCTAAAATAGAAATTCAATGCCATCTTTGTTCTAACATCTTGACTTTTTGAATATAAAGATTTAAATAATAAAAATTTTCTTGTTAAATTGTACTTTAATTATTTTATCTTAGGCTGCTGAGATAGAGAATTTGAAGCAAGAGAAAGTGAGATTGATTGAAGAAAAGGATGGGCTTGAAATTCAGTCTCAAAAGCTGGCCGAAGAAGCTTCATATGCAAAAGAGTTGGCTGGGGCTGCAGCAATTGAACTCCGAAACTTGGCTGAAGAAGTAACTAAGCTGTCTTATGATAATGCAAAGCTGACTGGTGACCTGGCTGCCACAAGAGAGGCTCATTGCAGATCTATCTGTTGTCAGAGGTCTGTTTCTTATGATTTAAAACATGCTCGACCTGATGGGCGGCCTAGAAAGCCAGACAATGGAGTTTTGGTTGAAGAGTTGCAGAAGGAACTTAATGCAAGATATCAGAGAGAAGCTGTGCTCGAAACTTCACTATCTGAGAAAGATCAAATAGAAGTTGAGCTACGAACAAGACTTGATGAAGCTAAACAGCGTGAAGAAGATTTGGAAAATGAACTTGCCAATATGTGGGTGCTTGTTGCAAAGTTAAGGATGTCTGGCATTAATGCTGATGACTTTTCATCTGAAGGGTTGCATGCATTAAATATATCACAAACCAGAGTTAGGAATGAATATCTTCAATCCAATGGTCTCTCAAATAAAATGTTTGAAGAAGATGAAGTATATGAAAACATGGATAAGATGAGTACATTAGAAGAATCAAGAGCTAGCTATCTGAAAGAAAGGAGAAGATGCAAAGAACTGGAGAGCCTTGTTTCCAGGTTGAAGGTATGCATGTTACAGACCAAACTTTTGAACATTTTACACGCTATGTGCAGCCTTAATGTAGGTTGAACTAATGAATTTTGTATTAATTAGTAATTTCTCAATCATATGTAATTGTTTGCTGGTTGGTTGACTCTTGTGGCTAGACTAGAATAAATAGAACTGCATAACTCTATTTCTTCTTTTGTCTCCAAGCATATACCCAAGGTTTGACATTATTTCTTAATCATTCCAGAAAGGAATTGGACCCTCGCTGTCTCCTGCTATGTACAATTTTTAAATCATAGAATATTAACTTTGTTCTATACTGGATTTAGAGGTGGAATTCCTGTCTTAGTTTTTTTTTTTTTTATGTTTTATTTATTTAATTCAAATTGCTTCCCCCACCCCCCTCCCCCTTCTCTTATGAACTGTGTTTAATGCCTTTTAAAAAAAGAAAAATGAAAATGTGCCTGGATTTGAAACAGATTGCACTTATATTGATTCTGTCCAGTTTTGAGAGGATATCCATTGCATCCGCTATATTTTACAAATGGAAACCTATTTTTAGTGTGGGGTTTGTGTAACACCCACCTCACTGAAATTTAATTTAATTGCTTCTAGAGTGAAATTGATGAATTATTTAATTTATTTTGAAGGTGATATTATTTTATATTATGATCACTACAAAGAAAATAAATAAAAGAAGATGTAACGTGGAGAGATTTTGTGGATTATTCATATTAAACTTTTAGTCTCCTTATCAGTTAAGGAAAATGATAAGAGATTAAAACCTATTTGGATTAGGAGTTATCTCCTTATCAGTTAAAGAAAAGGATAAGAGATTAAAACCTATTTGGATTAGGAGTTTAAGTGTTATTGGAATCCTTTAGAGTTCTAGCCTATCTAAACAACCTTAATTTGAGTTTAATTGGAAATAAAGTCTTGGAAGCTTATTTAAGTTTTAGTGGGTCTTAAAGTGTAAAGCTGAATTTATTTAAGAGTACTAATTAGAGTGGGATTGGTCTTCCTAGACTTTTGGAGGTGTGTGTATATATATATATATATATATATAAAGAAAAAAGAAAAAGAGAAGAAGTCAGTGCTTAGCGTGTAAAAGTTTAAGAGCAGAGAATTAGGGTTTCTCTACATTGAAAAGAATAGAATAACGTGGTACTACTAGAGCAGCCAGCAAGTTCATATTGTACTGTGGTAAACATTTAACTATACATGCTTTATTGGAATCATTAAACGCATCTTTGACTTAGGATTCATCATCTCCTAGTCGCATCGAAGTCTTAGAAATTATATTGATATATTCAAGGGAAAATAGGTTATCATGGAAGTATCTATATAAACGTACATTAGTTTATTGATTTTGAAAGAGATCCTAATATATATGTGGAGTAGTATCACCATTCTTTATAAGTTAAGCTTATATAGACATTCATAAGTGGTGTTCAATGGTATATATATAGGAATAGCAGATTGTGGTATTAGGGATTACACTACAATTATATACAATATGGTATAGACATGATGTATATTAGAAAGCTATGTTAGATTTAATATTGCGAAATCTTCACTGTGGCTAAGAAAAAGTTTTATAAGCAGACTTTTTGGTTATTCGAAACCTGCCTTTATTGAGTTATTTGATCCTTAATTAGGTTCTAGTTAACATTGTTCTCGACCATTGAAGTGAAGCTTGGTTTAGCAACTAGAGGTAAGTAGATTTCAGGTCATGATGTCTCTCAAGACGTGTATATTTATATTTATACGTATTTACAAAAGTGAAGTTTCCAAAAACTTATACCATTGTCAATGCTTTATACATACCTGAATTTCATTATTTCTTGTGGGTTATTTTGAAACTGTATATGTTAAGAATGACTCAAAACTATATTTTTTAAAGAAATTATTTATTATATGATATATGATTGGTATTGACAATATTGTAATAAAGTAAGAATGTTTTCAAACGGTTAACTAGACAGTCTGCAACCTTTGCGAACACAGGATTAATTGTTGGTCTTTGGCCGAAGTAGTGTTATTGTGGTGTGGTGCAGTGTTATCGTTTGCTTTTTGGAGCCAATGTTGCCTTTTTGAGGTTACTGTTATTGTTTCCCACGGGAATCACCCACTAAGTGTTTAGCAATTCATGTATTTGTTTGGCTAATGTTTAATGTTTTCCATATCAAACTATTGTTTTATTGTTATTGACCTTTATAAGTGGAAAAATTATTTATTACTATATTATATTGTTTCTACCTATTTGGTGTCTTACTAATTACAGTGTTATAGTTAAATGTTTTCTTTTTAACAGTTTTATAGAATATATTATATTAATGTTAAAACTATTTGTAAATGTTTTGTAAAGATTATATTTTGTCAATGATACTATTTTTTTGTTTTGAAAGATATCCTCATGTTATGTAGTCTTTTATTGAGCTTCTAGCTCACCTCCCTTTCTCCACCCTTTTAGATTAGAGCAGTGGAATCTCTTTTGGTGGTAGATCATTGGAGCCATAGATTGAAGACATCTTTTAGAGCTAATATTAGTTGATGGACTGTTATTATGTTTTATTGGGATAGCGAGCTTAGCATTCTTGAAACTATTTGGGATTGTATTTGGAGACTTTATGGTTAAAGTTTTAGTTTGATGGATTTTAAAAGAAAGATTTAATGGTTTGATTCTTATTTGTAGATATTTAATTATGCTCTGTTCCATCATAGCAAATGTTGAATATTTATAAAATAAGTCATGCATCTAAATCCTTGATATGGGTTTGGGGTGTTACAGTCTGTTACCTAAATGTCTCTGGTTATGAATCACATAGTTTGCATTTCAAATTCAGTGGTTAAATGTTATTGATGAAGATTATCTTTTGTCTGCTGCTGCACTAGAGGGCTATTGTTCATAACTTCAATGGCATAAATCTGCACAACAATACAAACATTTGATGACAAACATGTATGTTTGCTACATGATTTAGGTTATATATCATCTATCCATCTATTTCATGGTCTGTTCAATAGTCTTCTCTATGGTTGCACTTAGAAATTAAATGCATCATAGAATTTGTAAATTGCAAAGTTGATAAAGGATCTAGCTTTGTTGCATTTCATCTAAAATCTTCAACTTGGTCAGTGCAATTGAAATGCTTATCAAGTAATATCACCTGTGAAATTTAATTCCAATGTATCATATCAGGGTGAAGATGTTGCTGGTTTGGATGTTACTGCTCTTGAAGAACTGCAGAACCTTCATGTTGAAGCTATAACAAAGATTTGCCATGCAAAGGTGATTGCTTTATTTTCTTTCTTTCTCATTAGCTTGTTTGAATTTACTAATTTACCTCTTCGTGGCTTGCCTTAATTACTCTCTCTCTCAGCTGGATTTCATTGATTAACATTTTATGTTGTTAATGGATAAGTATTTGGAGTCGTGTTTTGCTTAGCTTGGATGGTGTACATATGAGGTCTGACAATGTACAGTTCTCAGAGTTTCTTTCCTCAAAATTTCCAGAATTTGTGTGGAGATTTTGAAAATTTATGACATATTCTAATCATTAAATTGGTAGAAGTTATATAGTGATGATCTTGTTATGGAAGTTATTTACTAAAATTCTTTCTCTCTTCAAAAATCTATACTAATAATTAATAATTAGATTATAGTTGAATTATATTATTTGAGTTAATTAGATAGAATGGTTTTGGTTTATGAACTTATAAAAATTAGATTAACCAACCTTGTATTGTTAAAAATAACATATAACTTTTAATACGAAATAGACTATATTATTAGTAAATTACAAATAATAATTTTTTATATTATTAATAAAATTTTGTCAAATAAAAATGAGCCCCTTGGTGCACAAGAAATATACCAAGTGAGCAAGAGAGTCCAGAAAATGAATAACTATAAATGAAAATAAGCAAAGTAGAAGATGAATGGTTAGATACAACCATCCACTAATGCAAAGGACACATAAGGTTTCGATCCTGTTGAATGCTGCTCTAAAGCTTCAAATGCTCTATGATTGTGCTCCCTCCATACCATCCACAGAAGACACAAGGGTATTGCACACCAAACAACACCAACACCCCATCTAACAATTCTCATCTTCTTACATACCAACACTTCCAAGGATTTGATGAGGCATAACCCACTGTAAAAAAGCCAATGACCATAGTTCACTGGCATAATCACAATTGAGGAAAAGATGGTCAACCATCTCTCTAGCCTTCTTACACATGTAACATCACTTGATCACATAGACCTTACGGCAGTGAAGGTTAGCAATTGTGAGAATCTTACCCAGGGCAGCAATCCATATAAATAGGCGACCTTAAGTGGAACTTTGACCCTTCATATGCTCTTCCAGGGAAATGATATGACGCCTCCATAAAAAATAATTCTGTAGAAGGATTTAGTGTTTGTTTGGTAGCCCGTAAGTTTTGGTAGCTTAAATAAACCCATCTTAGTAGGGACCAGTACAACTGGTCTTCAACATCCCTCTTAATCTTGGTGGAGTAGTGAAGATCCATAAACCTGATCATTGCTTTCAATAATAATTTGATATCTCATGAACAGGGGCGGCTGCTTTCAATAATAATTTGATATCTCATGAACAGGGGCGGCTTGATACATTTGGGGGCTTAAGGCGAAAATTGAAATTGAGGCCTTTTATATATTTAAATATGACTTTAAAAAATTAAATATTATTGAAACTTTATTATCTTGTTTTAGATGCAAAATTATTACTAATTAATGTGAAACATGTAGAAATTTTTTTTTTTATAGAAAGTCTATAGACACAAAAAATTTGACAAAACTTTTCATACCTGTTGATGTGATAGAATGATAGTAGTAAGTAAAAGAGTGATGTTAGTGGTGGACCTAGGTGAGAATTAGTAAAAATTTGTCAACTCAACTATTGTGAAAAATGTTGTGATTTTTTTTTATTGGTGAGAAGTGCTACATTCACAATAAAACCCATTATTGAAATTATTTTTTTGCCATCTATAACAGCCTGTAATTACTTACTACTTAGGATTTGTTGTAAAAGTGTTGTGAAAATTTTTGTGAAAGTAGCATTTTTATCTCTCTTTTTTCTTGTTTTTCAATTGATAAAAAATATTATTTTATTTATTGGCTAATATTTTGGCTTAATTAAATTAAAATTTGGGGCATTTTTTTTACTTGGGGCCTTAGGCGATTGCATCAATTGCATTTAGTGTTAAGCCAGCACTGCTTATGGACTTGTTTACAAACTTATACGTTTTAATCTCAAGCCTATGCAAGTGTATTTTAATATATGTAAAAAAAAAAACGAATAGTATTATATATACTTAAATTGAGTCTTACATTCATGAGCTTCTTCATGAACACATTATTATGTATGAGTTTGGTTCGTTTAATAGTTGAATTTAAACCTAAGCTTGTGCTTGGCTCATTTGCTAAATACATGAGCATAAATAAGGTTTTTCCCAAAGTGAGCCCGAGTTGTTCATAAGCATCTCACTTCATTTATTGCCCTAATCATAACCATATGTTTATTTGGAAGTTCTCTTTGGCTGGATAGCTGTTCACCAGTTCGTTGTTTCCATCCTTTTGGGGCTTGGATACGTTATGCATCTATATTCAGGGTTTTTCTTTTTTCTTATATTTCCCTCTTTAGAGGACCTATCATGTAGTTAGTCACCTTTGTGCTTTGAATAGTTTCTTTAAAATCTATGAAAAATGCAGACTGCCTCCAACATAGCCAATTAGAGGCACCAAGAAAGTTTAGTGAATCCTACAATTTAGGCATAGCATTTGTTTTCTATATTTAGGGCCTCTTTGTTAACTGAAATTTGGGTGCTAAACTGTAATTTTCATGAAACGTAGGGGTTCAAATGATAACCCTGTGGTAATAGCATCCTTTGTAGTGCCCTTATGTTTGTTGTTTGAACCTCACCTCCCTCTCCACCACTATTTACCTATCAAAAGAATAAAATTAAAAATAAAAATATCTAGGAATGTAGAAGTGTAGTTATTTAAGATTTAGTTGACTAGCAATTGACTAGCAATTGACTAGTATGAATTACTGAGTTATTTTTTCCTTCCTCTGTTGTTTGGAGATTTCAATTCGTGCTAGTCTTAAATTATGTTAGATTTTTTTTTTTAAAAAAATTTTTATGAAGAAAAAAGGTCCGAATCTCATATTTTAAAAAAAAAAAAAAGTCAGAATTGTTTTTCTTTTATTTGGACAATATGACGAGGGAGGTAGTTGGATGCTTGAAGATGTTGAACGTCCCTTACATGTCATAAAGTAGTTCTGATGAGGGAGACACAAGAAGATTATTATTTAGTATTATTTATGTTTGCAAACCCATTGTATTTTTATGTTTTAGGTCCTATTAGTTTATTGGATTTTTAGTTATTGGGCTTTTAGTATTTTAATTTAGAAGTAAGATTATTTTTGTAATAAGGCAATTAGGGTTTCCTAACTAATTAGAACTAGGGTTTAGCAATCCTTTATAAGCAACTTATTGTACTCCTTGAGGAGATAGTTGATATTTTGATTAATGAAAAAAATGGTCGTTTGGTCTTTCTTTGGTCTGGTGCTGACTCCAGGTCTACCCTAGGTGCTGACTCCTAGTGGTTTCCCCGCTTGGTGCTGACTCCAAGCAAGGCCTAGGTGCTGACTCCTAGGTCATATCTTTTATTTTTCCGTTATTTCAGTTTTGTTTTGGTTGTCCTGCGTCATATTTGGTATCAGAGCAAACACCGATCCGTTGAAGAATTACTGCAGGAAAGAATTAGAAAAAAAAAATCACATACCCAAAAAAAAAAAAAAAAAAAAAAATTCCCATCACTGCCGTGTTTTTCACCACTAGAAAGTTGTCTTTGTCATTTTCTTGCTTAGTACCAAAAAAAAAAAAAAAAAAAAAAAAAAAAAGCTGCTGTCCTATAGTTGTGCTACCCATCAGAAGACTAGATATTCAAGCCAACCAAAGACTCCAATCTAACACCCACCACCGCGGAACCCAACAACCACCACCGCTGAGATTGACCCATCATCTGCCGAAACCCACAGATCAGCACTTGGCCGCCGCCGACCCACTAGCCACCAGACTAGAAACAGAGGAGTTTGAAGCCCACAAAAGCCGCCGATGTCAATACTGGATTTGCGCCGTTGAGAACCACCTGCGCCAACGTGCGAGCTCCGATCTGCACCTCGAGCACCGCTGACCGTGAATGTCGGTGAGCCCATACCGCCGCTCCGCCGTTGACTCCACTGCCGCCTCGTGCTTGCTCCGCCGCTTGTTTTTTCTTTTAGTTTCTTTTGCTTCTAGTAGTTTCTTTAACTTCGGTGTTTACATGTTTGGAGTCGGGCTTAGCAGTCTTTCATTTTAAACTGTAGTTCTTTTTATTGTATTTCACAAAAAAAAAAAAAAAAAAAAAAAAGAAGAAGAAGAAGAAGAAGAAAAAAAAAAATATTGTTATAGTGCCAGCCCATTGAATGTATGGGCAAGTGTTTTTATTTATTTTTTTCTTCATAGATCCAGACTTCCAGTTTTGTCCAATTAGACCCACTCAATTGAGGAGCCAAGCTCGTGACTATCAAGTGCAGTAAGTTAACCACTGACAAGGTGAACTATGGTAATATCTGACGCACCTTATTTTGATGGTGATGATACTTATTCACGTGATTTTGTCAACTGGATAAATGGGATGGAGCAATTCTTTGAGCAAGTAAATTGGGCAAATAATAAAAAGGTTAGGTATGCCAAGTTGAAGTTAAGAGGTCACGCACAAAGGTTTTGGGAGAAGCTTGAATATTTCCGCTATGTGGATTATGAACCTGCCATCAGTGTGTGGCAAGATATGAAAGAAAAGTTTTGTGATGAGTATTTGTCACCATACTATCGAGCTAAGTATCTACCCCAATCTCAGTGTGGTGCTTTTCAAGTTGAAGCAAATACGATGAATCCTCATTCTCATCCCATTTCATGTCCTCAACGCACTTTTGAACAATCTACCAAGGAAATATCTACCAGGAAAGTAACAGAATTAACTGTTAAGCTCATGAAAGACATTCAAGACAGGATTGCTCAACACAAGAAGACTCAATCCGATTCAATTGGGAAACCAAGGACACTAGATCACAATGAACTTCTTGCTGCCCCAATAGGAGACAACATTGATGATGATATCTTGGTCGTTGAGAATCCTTCAGCAACACCAAAGTCTAATGTTGACACAAACGTACATGCCTCAACAAGTGTTACTTTAACATGCGTGCAGGGAAATGAATCTATTGAAGAGCAGCAAGGCGAAGAGATGGCACCTAAAGAGAGTATTACATTAGAGGGTGCACATGATGTGAAAGTTGAAGTTGTTGAATGTGTTTCTGATCAACCCTCCACAGTCCTTGAA